>NC_038253.2:37831490-37882573 GCF_000004515.6 Glycine max
GCAGAGAGGAAGCAAGCCCTTCGGCACTATATCTTCATCTAGCAACTTGAAAACGTCATCCTAGAAATATACATAAGCTAACTTTGTTATGAAGAATTGATAAACTAAAATTCTTAAACTTCATCTACTTGACCTGCACATCCTCTGAAGAATATTCAAATTTAAGACACATTGACAGAAATTGACAGAAAACATATTAAAATATTCTCAAAATGCTTTACATAACATATTCAACCCTTTTCCTTAAAACATTTTGCAATAGCCAAAGAGATGTATTTCCTAGAAATATTGGTGCATACCTACTTAAGTAATGTTGAAATATGATGCACATAACAAAGAGGAGTGTTAGTAACACTCTTTCTTACACATTCCTTCTAACATATTCTCTGGTATTGATTCAAATTTATTATAAAAAAAAACTGCAAAATCAGTAGTGAGACTTAATTTGACTAATTTCTAATAAATTTCACTCAATAAGAGAAAGTATGTTCAAAATAGTGTATTGGTTAGTGCCATTACCAACATTTCTCAACAACAAAACTTACATCTCACTATTTCTTGCAAATCTTAACAAGTATGGTTTGCTAGAGAAACCTTTATCAAAAATAGAAGCCCGAACTACATATAAAATTCTCCTAAATCTTTAGTGGTAAAAAGAGGAAATGTGTGAAGAAACTACACACATGCTTGATAAGAAAATAATACAATGAGATGTGGGAATATATTCCAAACTCCAAGCACATTAACAACAACACAAGAAGCCTGACTAACTCCATCAAATCTTTATTCTGAGCATTATTTTAACTATTGAACCCCGCAAGGCTAATGAATACAGCCAAGGAGGATAGCAATGCTAATATGTCAAAAACCATGTGTATTGGTTAGTGCCAATACCAACATTTCTCAACAACAAAACTTACATCTCACTATTTCTTGCAAATCTTAACAAGTATGGTTTGCTAGAGAAACCTTTATCAAAAATAGAAGCATGAGCTACATATAAAATTCTCCTAAATCTTTAGTGGTAAAAAGAGGAAATGTGTAAAGAAACTACACACATGCTTGATAAGAAAATAATACAATGAGATGTGGGAATATATTCCAAACTCCAAGCACATTAGCAACAACACAAGAAGCCTGACTAACTCCATCAAATCTTTATTCTGAGCATTATTTTAACTATTGAACCCCGCGAGGCTAATGAATACAGCCAAGGAGGATAGCAATGCTAATATGTCAAAAACCATGTGCTAGCATCAATCTTCTCTCCACCAAACAATTTTTCATACCACTTAAATTTAGAGAAATAATCGCTTAAAATGAACAATTATTGTTTTCAAAATAAACTGAACAAAACACAGCACATAAAAATGGATTTTATGAAAAAAGGAAAAGGTATTTGCACGTTGTACAAGTCTAGATACATTAACGCAAAATCAAAGAAGATACAAGCGTGAAATGTACCATTGGCACTTAACGCAAAAGGAATGTGCCGTTTATTTCATTCCTTGAGCAACATAACACGGCGTCAATGGATGTGAAAGTAATATCGTCACCCTCAGACACAAGAAAGACATCTATGAACAACCTAACTCGCTGTAAAGATGACTTAGGTCTTGGATATAGCAACAAAATTGGGAAAAAACAATTTGACAGATTAAAACAGAAATAAATAAATAAGACGAATAAAAGATTTTAGCGGTGAGATTCAGAAATGAACCCTAATTCTTTGCTTTCGCAGAGCAAACCAACAAAACAGAATCGATTTACAGATCGCAATTCGCCGACTGAAGAAAATTACTGAGAAGTGAGAAGAAGAATCCATCATTGGATTTCGATTGTGGAGAAATGAGAAATCGAGAATCTTCGCCTTGCGGTGGAATGGTTTTCTTATCTCACTATATATAGTGGAGTCAGGAGTGTGATCATAAACCCTAGAAGGGTGTCGAAATTACCGTTATCAACTTTTCAAATATTATAATTTATTTATTTATATTTCTAATATTAATATTTTTTTTATTATGGTTTTAATATTTATCTCTCCTTTTTTATTTACCATAAAAAAATAGCACAAAGTAAAGGAAATGTAATTGACATCCTTATTTATATTAAGATTATTTATAACTTTATAATCGGTGTTGCAAATTAGTGTCTTCAGCATATACTAGTTAAGAAAGTAATTAAAGAGATTACTAACATTAGCCATTTAGCCCTATGATATATCCTTCACTCTCATTTCTTTATATTTATGTTTTAAATATTTCAAAAAAAATTGAAAGAAAATATTTCAAAATTAAGATATAAAACATAATTAAAAGGATAATAATTAATGTTGTTTTAATATTCTAAAGGAATAGATAAGTATAAATAAATTTTTTTAAATAGACAAACAAATAATCATTCTCAGAAATTTCTTTTACCAAAAATTATTAGCGTGCATAAATTCAATATTTTTTTCTATGAAGATCATCTACGAACTTAAAATATCAACACAAATGCATTACATACTCTTTGGATTTATTATTGATAAATCATCATAATCGCATATATCAAACTAACGAGGGAATCTAGTTCAATTAACTGAGGGGTGTGCGAGTATTATCAACGTAAAAAAATGCATATATCAACTAACACAACACAGTTATTTCAGTGATTTCAAATTTAAATCCCAAATCCATAGTTTGTGTTAGATATAAGAGGAACTTCGGATTCTGCATCATGAGCCGAATTGGGCCTCTTAAAATTTGTCTCTATTGATAGCATGTAGAAGGAAAACCAACACAACCCGTAATGTTATGTTTCTAAAACAATTTGAGCAGCAGGCTTAGTGGCATAAACCTCATTAGCACCACCCACTGTGGAGAGAAATAATTAATGCAGGATTACCATCCAGTGATAGTTGTGCTATAATGGTTATCTTTTTCCAACAACAAAACAAAATCCAATTCATTATAAGATTATACAAGAAAAGAGATGAAACTTGGACCTAATAGTGCAATCAAATTGATTATTGAAATCCTAATACAAAACTGAATTGCTCAAATGTTCATACAGTCCTTGTAAGATCCAAGATGAAGAAAATGTTGCCTTTGATGCTATCTTCTATATATGTACATAAAGAGGAGCAGATTCTAGAAGTCCGAATGATATACACAAACTAGACTCGAGTGTGTTATGGGCGTGCGACAAAGAGGGCACTCTGGCTTTTCGTTGCACCATTCCGTGATACAGTTCCTGCATGGATTACATCAAACACAAGATGAGACACAGCAAGAAGCGGGTACATGGAAAGCAGTAAGAATGCACAAAGACAATACCAGCAGAATACATGACCACAGGAAGTAGCAGTTGGGTGCTGACGATTACTCAGGCAAAGTGTGCACTTGCTAACCCCACTAGTTGCATGATACTGCAAACAGAAAAAGGATTCATCAAAAACACTTGATGCTCTTGAGATGACATGATAGAACTACTTAATTCTCTGCTTTTTACTTCATTCTCCCATGGTAAATCAACTCTTTTCTCATTAAACAATAGGCTTCCTGCGAAGCTCTTTAGATCTTGGCGTTTGTCAATGAACGTAATTAGGTATGTCTTTTATCAACAACATTCAACCAAAGGTAAATCCCCCAAAGTGTGAACAATTTGGATCGTAACCAAAGCACTGATACAGTCTTCATTAGGACCCATACAAGTTGAGGGAAACCCACCCACATGCATTGTCATCACAAAAACCAGATTATACAAATTCTAATTCATCAAGTTGAGTTGAAACATATTGTATCTACATAATCAAACTATACACTTTACTTTGTTATTTCCACCTTCTTAGGCTTTTGCTAATTAGTAAAGGGCACTGATTAAGGAACACTTAGTACTTTCCATTAAATGCTTCTAGTTACTTAAAAAATTTTAAGTATTAAAATGAATTTTATGTTCTCAAATCTGAACAAAAGAAATGTCTAGTTTATTTAATATTTTCACAACAACAACAACAACAGCAAAGCCTTATCCCACTAGATGGGTCAGCCACATGGATCACATGTTGTCATTCGGCAATTAAAACTTATCACTACTCATTAAAAAAATAACTAAATAGAATTCTTTCATATCCTTCTAAAAAAAATGATACTCAACTTTCAAAGCATGTTTATTCTATCTCCATGCAGAACCAAAATTTTCCAAAGTATCATATATTACACACATGGTCACCTATAATTTAACCTCACTCAGAACAACAAGCATACACTAAAATATTGTTAATTAAAAAGGATGGGGGGAGGCACAGGATAATCTGATGAGGGAATTGAACCTCAGAAGATGAAGATTCAGAGACCCAACTTCCTTTGTCAATATCTGGAGTTGCCAAAGTACCCTCTTCATTTAAAACAGGCAAACCATGCCCTGCAATACATGATTGGGGAATCAGGCTATGAAAAAAAAACTAACTGAATAAATAATCATCAATAACCTGCTGATCTATCATGGTTTGTGAAGGATGCTTGATGAACTGAACCAGCAATTGAAGTAAAATTTCTTCGACGCAGCCCTTCAGCAGCTAGTATACAAAGTTGAATCAACAGAAATACTCCTAGTATTTGGTATCTGCAAAGAAGCAAAATTACAGAGAACAGGTTCTGTAAATAAAAAATCTCAAGAGAAGAAATCTGGTTACTAAAATGACTAATATGAAAATAAGAAATGATAGAGAAATTTAGTAAACAACAACACAAACCCAAGGTCTAGTACATGAAGACAAGGACAAAATTAAACTTAACAGTCAGAATAGATAACCGTTTATGCTCATACTATGTCATATGAAGCAAATTCAAGATGAAAATTTCCCAAATTGCTCACACATTTTGAAATCTTAAAATTTCAAAAGTAATTACCTGGGTCTTTGATTTGATGCTTTTCCAATAAATACATAACGAATGCTTGCAGCACGTTTGGGTATATGATAATAGAGGCCTGCCAGATTAAACAATGGCATGACTTAGAAATCTTGTTTTTACACATTTCACAACTAACATGAGTCCATCAAGCAAAGAATCACCTTCAAAGTAGAATAACATGAGATTAGCACGGAGAACCAACTGCAACAACTCACGGACAAAAGGGAGCATCTGGTGGCAGGGCATAAAGACTAGATTCAGAGGAAAAAACACTCACACACAGAATTGCATTTAACTAGGCAAATTAAATGCAGTCAAATTGTTACAAAACCGATACAAATGGAATGAACCTGATACGAATTGATATACGAATTGTATCAATGGTGCCAGCAGAAAAGGTAAGTTGGTAAGAAGAATAAGTGAATAAGGTAAATATCTGAGAGCAGAGCTCCCCCAAGTGTGAGAACGTCTCAACACTCCAATTCTATTTCTGATCTAAAAAGATCCCCTCCTCAACAATACAGCATTCCCTTATAACAGAATGCACACACCCTCAATCATCACTAACAAACTTTCACTACCACTAACAACAACAACAACAACAACGCCTTATCCCACTAGGTGGGGTCGGCTACATGGATCAACTTCCGCCATAATGTTCTATCAAGTACCATACTTCTATCCAAATCATTAAGTTCGAGATCCTTTTTAATAACCTCTCTTATAGTCTTTTTGGGTCTTCCTCTGCCTCGAATTGTTTGCCTTCTCTCCATCTGGTCTACTCTCCTCACTACAGAGTCTACCGGTCTTCTCTCTACATGCCCAAACCACCTAAGTCTATTTTCCACCATCTTCTCTACAATAGGCGCTACTCCAACCCTCTCTCTAATAGCTTCGTTTCTAATTTTATCCTGTCGAGTCTTACCACACATCCACCGCAACATCTTCATCTCCGCTACACCTACTTTATTCTCATGTTGGCTCTTGACCGCCCAACATTCTGTTCCGTACAAAATCGCCGGTCTTACCGCAGTCCGATAAAACTTTCCCTTTAGCTTGATCGGTACCTTTGCATCACATAACACCCCCGATGCTTTTCTCCATTTCATCCATCCTGCTTGAATGCGATGATTTACATCCCCTTCAATTTCTCCATCATCCTGTATTACAGACCCAAGATATTTAAACCGTGTGACTTGAGGGATAATATGGTCTCCTATTTTCACCTCTGAGTTAGAAACCCTCCTTCTTTTGTTGAACTTACATTCCATATACTCCGATTTGCTTCTGCTTAGGCGAAAACCATGTATTTCTAGAGCTCGTCTCCAAGTTTCCAACCTCTCATTCAACTCCTCCCTCGACTCTCCAAGGAGGACTATGTCATCTGCAAAAAGCATGCATCTCGGCGCTATCTCTTGGATTTGTTCCGTGAGGACATCCAGAATTAAGGTAAAAAGGTAGGGGCTAAGGGTTGACCCTTGATGCAAACCAATTGTGATTCCCTGACTACCACTAACAGACTCTGTAATTCCCTGACTACCCCCATCCTTCTAGAATGCATTACTTATTAGTTTTAGGCCTACAGTGATAAACTTTGAAGGGCTTATCCCATCCAGAGACATGATTCCTAACAATATCTCCCTCTATCAAATTAGCCTTGTCCTCAAGGCTAAATGAAGGAAACCTGGTATGAATGGAGGTTTCTGATTCCCATGTAGCTTCCTCCACCGGCTGAGATTTCCAAAGAATCAGCCATTCTGCACAGCTTCCATCCATTTTGCCTTCATGCATGGCCAGCACTGCTTCGGGTAAGGGGGAATCTGATTCTTCCATAGTCAGACCAGGGGGTAATGCATAAACAAACAACACATGAAAAACCGGATGAACTTTTGCGGATTCCGGAAGCTTAAGCTTGTAGGCCACCTCTTCGACTCATGATAGAATTTGAAACGGCCCAAAATAGCGGGATGAGAGTTTGGGATTAATACGTCGGGCCACCGTGAGCTGTCTATGAGGGTGCAACTTAATGAACACCCAATCCCCCTCCGCAAAAGACACAGCACGACGATGTTTGTCTACTGCCTTCTTCATGGATTGTTGGGCACGGTGCAGATGAGCTTTCAATTGGCGAATAGCCTCGTCTCTATCGAACAATACCAAGGCTACGAAATCCACGGATGTCTCACCTGGCAAAAAACGACGCACAGATGGAGGAGCTCGTCCATAAACGACCTTGAAGGGAGTCTTTCCAGTAGCCAAATAGAAAGAAGTATTGTACCATTATTCAACCCATGAAAGCCAAAGATGCCATTTAGTTGGTTGTTCAGAAGCAAAACAACACAAGTAGGTCTCCAAACATCTATTAACCACCTCTGTTTGGCCGTCAGTTTATGGGTGATAAGTCATGCTCTTCCTCAATGTTGTACCCTGGAGTCTAAACATTTCACTCCAGAATTTGCTCAAAAACATAGGATCACAATCACTAATAATGGATTTGGGAACTCCATGCAATTTAGCCACATCCAGGATAAATACTTCCACCACTGTATGATCAATGCAGGAGTGTTTTAGTGACAACAAGTGAGGGTATTAGGATTATCGATCCATAATCACGAGAATCACGTCGTACCCCTAAGAACGAGGTAAGCCAGAAATAAAATCTAAAGATATATCATCCCACACCACCTCTTGAATTAGGATGGGTTGCAATAACCTAGTTGGAGACAAGGCCTGGTATTTGTTTCTCTGGCATACATCATAGTGGTGGATGTAATCCATAATGGTATTTTCATCCCTTTCCAATAAAAATTCACAGCCTGACGCTTATATGTCTTAGTGAAACCTGAGTGGCCCCTTATCGCTGTGGAGTGGAATTCTGCTACGAGTGCCGGAATGATAGCAGAAGTCTTGGGTAAAATTAAGCGCCCCTTGAAAAGGACGAGACCTTCACGTTGAACATATTGCGACATCGATGTTGGATCACTCTGAATCTGGGAAGACAATTGGCTCAACTCTGCATCTTGTTGAAACTTGTTGCAAATGGTGGGAAAATCCACCCATAATGGGCTTATAGAAATGGCCCCCAACTCCCCTGAACTCATTTGATGCGAAAGAGCATCATCGGCCTTATTCTCCGGTCTAGGCTTATACACCACTTCAAATTGGAACCCCATCAATTTCACCAACCAACATTGCTGATCAGTGGTTGCGAGCCTCTACTGGAGCAAGTGACGCAAGCTGCTATGATCGTTATAGACCTTAGACCCAATACATAATGCCGCTAGTGTTGACCGAAAACGCTAAAGCCATTATCTACTTTTCATAAACTGATTTAGCTTGCGTCTTAGGGGCAAAGGCTTCACTAAAATATGCAATGGGTTGGCAGTTTTGCATCAGGACAACACCAATTCCTCATCCTGAGGCGTTGCATTCAATAACAAACTCCTGCGTGAAATCTGATAATGCTAGAACTGGGAAGGAAGTCAAACATTGCTTGAGCAAGGCAAAAGCACTCGCCTGCTCCTCACCGCAAAAGAATCCCTCTTTCTTTCTTAAAGTCGTAAATGGCTGGGCCATTTTACCATAGTCACGGATGAAACTTCTACAGTACCCTGCAAGACCCAAGAATCTGCAAATTTCTTTGGTGGCGGTTGGATCAAGCCATTCCAACACTGCTCTGACCTTCAAAGGATCCATTTGGACACCCGTTGTTGAGATGACATAACCCAGGTAGTTGATGGAAGTGAGGTCATATGAGCACTTTTTTCGATTCGCCACAAAGGAGTGGTAGGCCAACATTGACAGAACTTCATTAAGGTGTGATAAGTGTGTAGGCCAATCTGGATTGTATACTAGAATATCATTGAAAAAGACGAGCACAAACCAGCGAAGAAGTGGTCGGAAAACAGCATTTATGGTTGATTGGAAGGTAGCTGGGGCGTTCATAAGACCAAATGGCATCATGAGGTACTCATAGTGGCATTCATGACTGCGGAATGTTGTTTTGGGTATGTTAGATTCCTTCATGCGAATCTAATGAAAGCCAGATTTTAAATCAAGCTTTGAAAAGATGCGAGAGTCGTGGAGCTCATTGATGGTCGGAATAGGGTACTTGTCTAAAACCGTGACTTTGTTGAGGGCTCTAAAGTCCACACACATCCTCCATGAATCATCTTTCTTCTTTACCAAGATGATGGGGCTCGAAAATGGACTAATAGAATGGCGAATAATACCTTCTGTTAGAAGCTCCTCTACCTGACGCTCTATCTTGTCCTTGTGGTGGTAAGCATATATGTATGGTTGCATGCTAACTGGATTGGTGTCAGGGAGCAAGGTAATGGAATGGTCATAATCGTGCCGTAGAGGTAGGTCCTGTCAAGGAAAGAAAACCGATTCATGAGAAGACAACGCATGTTGCAAATCTAGAGGAAGTTCAGGGTCGGAGGGTCATGTTGGGATAGAGTCCTCCAAAGTCAGCCTCTGGAGCATTCCTTGGAGCGCAGGAGTTCAAGGGTGCTCATGGAGATGGTAACCCTGCAACAAGACTGTTTGGCTGTGATCTTCGGAACTAATTGTTTTCTTTCGCCAATCAATGGTAGTGCGACCCACATTTTCCAGCCAAGCTATCCCCGAAATTACATCAACTCCTCCCAAATCTAACACATAAGCATCCACCAACATAGTATATTGGCCCACTTTGACACAGACAGCGTGACAAATGCCCTAAGAAGAGCATTTGGAACAATTACCCAAACCCACACTGAACAAATAAGTCGGTGTAACCTCTAGATTGAGCGAGCTCACCAACTCACGCGCAATAAAGTTGTGTAGCTCCACTATCCACGAGTAGAAGAATTGGGTGGCCAATCAACTCACCCTCCAACTTGATGGTTCGCGACTTGGCCAAATTCCTAGGATCAAGAGCTCTATAATCCAAAATTTGATAGAGCATTATCTCACCTTCGCCGGAAGGTGCGTCGACGGCCAGAGACGAAGGGGTCAGGTGGTGGGTCGTCACCTTCCCAGATGAGAAGACACAAATGACAGTCTAGGCAATGGTGGGTCGGACCCTAATTGCCTCCACATTTGAAACAAAGCCCACGATTACACCTATTCATCAGTTCCAGGTAGGAAAGGTTTCGGGTACTTGCTCGCGAGTTGGATCCGGGTGATCTGGGACCAGATCGAGCCCCCTTGTCTCTAGGCCCATTAGAAGAGCCCATAGACCGTGTAGGACTCATAGGTTCCAAATGCTGGGAACATTGGCCTCCACCAACATGGAGTTTCCTAAGAAGGAGGAATGGGACAAAGGAGGAGGGCGCCAACTGGGTCTACCTCGCTGGGGAGGAGAGCGATCCGATTTTCGTTCGATTAAACGAGCAATGGAGATCAGGCAGTGACGATTGGGAGGTTCGAATAGGAGCACCTCTACGCGAATGTCGTCACGTAGTCCACCCAAAAAGAACCCCATATATTGGTCCTCAGAGAGCAGAGAAACTTGAGCCATGAGGACCTCAAAGGCCTCCACATATTCGTTGATGGTGGTAGATTGATGAAGAAGCTTAAGTTGAGCAAAAGGGCTAACCGACTGGTTGTCGCTATAGTGGTCTAGGAGAGCACGCTTGAAGGATTCCTAGTGGAGGTATGGATTGGAGTTTGAGAGGACCTTGAACCAGTGCCATGACATGCCCTCCATACAAATCTGAGCGGGGAAAATGCGCATTTCCGATGGAGTATTCTGAACGGAAAAGTAGATCTCCACCTTGGCTAACCCCCAACGGGGTCTTTGCCCAAAAATCGGGGAAGATCAACGCGCTTTGAGTATAAGTTGTCGTTGTCAGGGGTACGACGAAGCGGACTGCTGGAGACAGAAAAACGAGACACGTGTATTTCGTCGCAAAGGATGGATACAAACTTTGAGAGCTCACTGACAAAGGAGACAAGTGAATTGAGCTTGGTGGATTGGGTGGAAATGGAAGACTCATGGGATTGAAGAGCGAGTTTGATGGCAGCAAGGTTGGCCTCCACGATATCAAGACATTGAGATGTCATTCGCGTACACATACGAATAAGGGTAACTCTCAATGAAAGCATCAATGATACGAATTGTATCAATGGTGCTTGCAGAAAAGGTAAGTTGGGAAGAAGAATAAGTGAATAAGGGAAATATCTGAGAGTAGAGATCCCCCAAGTTTGAGAACGTCTCAACACTCCAATTCTATTTCTGATCCAAAAAGATCCCCTCGTCAACAATACATCATTCCCTTATAACAAAATGCACACACCCTCAATCATTACTAACAAACTTCCACTACCACTAACAGACTCTGTAATTCCCTGCTACCCCCATCCTTCTAGGATACATTACTTATTAGTTTTGGGCCTACGGTGATAAACTTTGAAGGGCTTATCCCATCTAAAGACATGATTCCTAACAGAAACAAGTTGTGTCCCATGGGAGTGGCCAATTGTAACCTAACTTGTAAATTCCCTGATAATTTAAAAGAACCAACAGTATATGGTTGTAATAAAAAATACCAAGTGTTCCCAAAGGAAAATATATTGACTTCCAGATCTGTAGGCCATCTCTGAATGAGCAAAGTATCAGCAAGGATTAATTAATATACCGTAGGCCATCTCTGAACCAAATGCAACCAAAATGCACTCAGTTTACCCTTCAACCTTGACAGAGTAGTAACAGATTGTCCCGACGAGGATGAAAGACTGGCGTCAGAAATCTGAGAACTATGGCTACTGTGGGCATTTTCACCAAAACCCTCAGCAAACTCTGAGTCAGTAAGGACAATGCCTTGCGAAGCAATTCTAGAACTGTGGAATTAACAAACAATCAAGTCATCATAAAATTTGACAAACACACAGCTCAATCACATTGATAATTGGAAGGAACAACCAAGAAAAAGTAAAATTTAAATGAAACAAGTGACAATCAACCTAATTCGTTCTGCGATATATGGAATAGCAGTCTGATATACAATGAAAAGAGCACGCCTCGCAGGAGTAGGAGGAAGTCCATAAGGTCCAGCAACCTAACAAACCAATCAACAACATCCAGATGATGCCAGAACAATAGGGAAATTCATCAAATCAGGTACGAATATCCAGCAACACAAAACCCAAACCTCCAATTAAAAAATATAACAATATCAAGGTTTTAAAAAACAGTCCACAATCACAATTGAGGCCACAATGTGAAGACCACAATTGTGACCACATCAGTCATATTTGTTCACAATTCTTCAAGAATACAACACCATTAAGGTTTTTAAAAACCATGCGCAACCACAATTGCAACCCATCAATCATATTTGTCCTCAATTTTTCGCAATATCAAACATCAAAGTGTCACCGGAAATTCAAAAGGCATAAGATAACCAATCCTCAACAGAAGAATCAAAACATCAGTCATACTAGGTCGCTATTTTTCAAGAATATAACACTAGTAACAATGTCAACATTTTTGGGAAATTCGCAATCACAATTGCAGCCACATCAATCACAATTGTCCGCAATTTTTCACAATATCAAACATCGCAGAGCAAATTCAAAATGCATAACATAACCAATCCTCAACCGAATTTTAAGAGTTTCGAGTACGAAACCTGAGTAATGTCGCAGTATTCCTCTCCCAGGGTTTGCTGTCCCGAGCCAGTAGTGAGAACATAGTAAAGCATCTGCCCTAAAAGTTTCGTCTACGACGCAATCAACACGGAAAACGAAGTTACTCACTTTATGTTCAAACTTCAAAGTGTTAAAACGCAAAATCTCGCTCTAAACGACAGAGAGAGGTTACCTCGTTTTGGTAAGCCACTGCAACTCTGGTACCTGCGCCAAGAGAGTCAAGACAACAACAGAATACAGTTAATTGAAAATTTGATAGTTAATTCGTAATCGGAAGTGTTATATTATTATTAACCGAAGAAAGAAAAGAGAGAGAGAGAGGAACCAAAGAGGTGGCGAAATGCGTCGCGACAGGCTTCGTAAACGAAAGAGGCGTATTGATCGTCCTTCTCGGCGGCGCGCATAATTTCCGGCTGAGCTGCGAGAGGGAACCGCCGTGGCTCGGTGGAGGAGGTGCTTGGACCGGCAACCGCGCCGTCGCCGGAATCTGAGCCATGTCTTCCGAGGTGACCCCACCCCATGGCCTTTTTTTTTTGTAACTGTTTTAACGTTCTTATCTTCCACTGCTTTGTTTTGTTAAAACGTTTTCGAAGTTTTCTTAATTCATTGAAAAAAAATAAAAGACAGAAAAATAAAATGGAAAAAAAAAACGAGTGAAAATACTTATCACTATGCTACAACAACTTATTAATAAAAGTCTTATATATTTAATTTATATAATCATTTTATTTGAAAGGCTACAATACAAGTACAACAAATGCTTGTTATAATCTCCTCTTGCTGACGGACAAGGAAATAACAACTTGTATAAATTTCGTCACTAATATTTAAGGGCTTCAAAATATTATTACAAAAATAATAAATTAAAATTCCAATATTATTACAAAATAATATCATTAAGATCCAATCGAAGTACAAGTGTATCAAGATAGTTTAAAGGAAATACACAAAAGCTCCCTATAAATATCACGTAAACATCCACCCCAAAAAACCTTTACAACCAATAAGCTACTTTCCAAAAAAATAAACTGTATATGTAAACTCCACACCCTGATAGTAGCAAAGTATCCTACAGTAGGACTTTTGACACAATGTATCTCTTGGACGTTGGTATCCAACATTCACCCACACGTTTTACATAAAATTCACACTCTCAATCCTGCCAACGGCATTCTGAGGCTCAAGAAACGCAGATTTCCTCCTCTATTTCCTCTTTCTCGTTATTCTCATCAGAAGAACAATAAATACGGTACATAAATCTTTTCTCTTCTTGTTTCATTATCAATTCAAAATTCATTGACATGGATTTCTTTTTCAATGAGAGTTTTGAACGCATTCAGGCATTTCATAACTCAGACCTCATTCCTTTTATATTTTTGAAAGTGCTTGTTTATTCTGAATTTGTTAAAACTTTCTATTCTAATCTCGAAATTCAAGAAAGCACTTTGATTTCTGAGGTTTATGGGATAAAAATGGTCATTGACCAATCCCTATTCTATGACTTGACCCAATTATCTAGTAAGGGTGTATCATTTGAAGGTGCACTGAATGATGATTGGAAATTTGATTTCTCTGTGCATGATGTCCGCCGGTTGATTTGCACCAACCAAGCGGATATGACCGGAAGGCTACTTGCCGAATCATTGGCTTTTGAAAGCCGCATCCTTCACTATCTCATTGTACGTATTTTACTTCCAAGATCTTCAAACCTTGCTCAGGTTTCTAAAGAAGATCTTATTGTTATGTGGGCTTTTCATACTGGCCGACAAATTGATTGGGCACACTTAGTCCGATATCGCATGCATAAGGCATTGCGATTAAATACTCCATTGCCATATCCATACCTAGTCATTCTTTTCCTTCAACACTTTAACATCCCTCTTGATTCTGAACCTTATGTTCCAATCAAGAGATCCTTTTTGATTGGTGCTGTTGTGATTGCATCTTTTGGTTACCGCAAAGAGCATGATAGCTCTTGGGTAAAAAAAGGGTGCTCAACCCATTGATGATGAAGGAAACTTACCTGTTGGAGAGGATTCCTCTCTTCTTCAAAAGATTTTGGACAGGTTCGATGGTCTTCAAACCTATGTTGGTGAAAGGTTTGATGCTTTGGAACTACAAGTGGACAAGCGATTTGACGAGATGGACTCAAGGATCACCAAGGATGAAGGAGATGTCACTTGCATCTGCATATGCTTTGATCTACCACCACCACCACCATCATCTTAGATTTTATTATCTTTAGTATTATTAGTACTTTGATTTCTAGTCGTGTATTTGGCTATATTATTATGACATTTGAACATTTAGTATTTCTTTTAATATTTGCTTAGTATGACTGAACATTTATGAATTATGTTATATGACTATGTGGTTTACATTTTAATTTGGTTTATTCATGTCTTGCTTCATGATTAGTTTAGAATCTTTTATGATTGATTTACAATGGATGCTATGTGTATGTTCTTTTTTAAAATCATGTATGTTTTACGCACTTTGGCTTTTTGTTGATGCCAAAGGGGGAGAGAAAATAGGGATTAAATCAAGAACTCATATATTTAAGTAATTTAATTTCAAGTGAAGCTTAAACTCAAAAACAAAGGGGGAAAATATGGAGAATTAAGTGAGTAATCGACTAGGAAAAAGAATGTGTATGTGTTTCTTGATTTCAGGGTTGTCATCATCAAAAAGGGGAAGATTGTAGAAGCAAGCTTCATGATGATGAATCAAGTTGATTCAAGTAGTCTTGATGATGACAAAAAGCCCAAGAGAATGATTTCAAGATTGAGTCAACAAGTTCAAAATCAAGATTAATTTCAAGATTCAAGAAATGACATCAAGAAGAATCAAGATTCAAGAGAAGATGAATTCAAGATTCAAGAGAAGAAATCAAGAAGACTTCACAAGGGAAGTATTGAAAAGATTTTTCAAAAAACAAACATAGCACAATTTTGTTTTTCAAAAGAGTTTTTCTCAAAATTTTCTAAGTTACCAGAGTTTTTACTCTCTGGTAATTGATTACCAATTACCTGTAATCGATTACCAATGACAAAGTTTGATTTCAAAAGCTTTTAACTGAACTTGTAACGTTCCAATTGATTGTTAAATGGTGTAATCGATTACAATATATTGGTAATCGATTACCAGTGTATCTGAACGTTGAAATTCAAATTCAATTGTGAAGAGTCACATCTTTTCATAAAATGCTTTGTGTAATCGATTATATGGTTATGGTAATCGATTACCAGTGACACGTTCTGAATAAAAAATCAAGAGATGTAACTCTTCAAATGGTTTTCTCAAAGATTTTCTCAAGGTTATAACTCTTCTAATGGTTTTCTTGATCAGGCATGAAGAGTCTATAAAAGCAAGATCTTGACTTGCATTTCAATAACTCTTACAACTTTTAGAATTTCTTGAACTACTTTTGAGAAATCTTGAAACCTTTGCTTCTCATCTTTCTTCTTCTTCCTTTGCCAAAAGCTTTCTAAGTTTTCTGTTTTCCAAACCTTGTTCTTCTACAGAAAACAAAAGTGTGCGATATCTTTTAATTCTCTTCTCCCTTTGCCAAAAAGAATTCGACAAGGACTAACTGCCTGAATTCTTTTTGTGTCTCTCTTCTCCTTTTTCCAAAAGAACAAAGGACTAACCGCCTGAATTCTTTTGTGTCTCCCTTCTCCCTTTTCAAAGAATTCAAAAAGACAAAGTCTGAGAATTCTTTTGATTCTTCCATTTCCCTTAAACAAAAGATTTCAAAGGACTAACCGCCTGAAATATCTTTTATTTCCCCTTCACAAAGATTCAAAGGACTAACCGCCTCAGAACTTTGTCTTAACACATTGGAGGGTACATCCTTTGTGGTACAAGTAGATGGTACATCTACTTGGGTTGTTGTAACTGAGAACAAGAGAGGATACATCTCTTGTGGATTAGTTCAAGTGGAGGGTACATCCACTTGGTTGTTCAAAGAGAACAAGGGAGGGTACATCCCTTGTGGATCTTTGCTTGTAGAGGTTTTTACAAGGTTGAAAAGAAATCTCAAGGACCGCAGGTTGCTTGGGGACTGGATGTAGACACGAGTTGTTGTCGAACCAGTATAAAATTCTTGTGTTTGTCTTCCTCTTCCCTACACTCTTTAATTTCCGTTGTGCACTTTAATTATCGCTTTTACTTTTGGTTAAGTTTCTATTTCTGTTCTTTACTTTCTTAACATTATAGTAAAAGCCTAATTGAATCTAGTAACATTAAGAATGATAGATTTTTAATTAGTAAATGTTCATTAATAATTAATTCAATCCCCCCTTCTTAATTATTCCGAGGCCACTTGATCCAACACTAAATCTCATGTTCACAATTTCACATCTCATAATGTTACAATCCACCATCGCATGTTTACGTATATCTCACAAATTGACACATGTTCAACTTTGTACTTATGCTCAATCTCAATAACAATATTATAATTTCAAAACAACATGTTATCCCATAATTCATCACATATTTAATTTATCACTTATACACAATTTCAATCATAACTTCATGATCCCAATATAACTATTTATCACGTTAATCCTATCAAAAACACAAACAAACTATACAAAAATATTTCTCAATCCACGGGGAGTAAAACCCCTCAAATAATTCCACATAATCATACAGGAAGAATTTCAATCCAATAAACATCCCAAAATAAACTCTAATTTGATCCTCTAAGGATTGTTATACATGTTCATTCTAACCCCAATTGCGATAAACTCATCCATTACCTCTAAGCAGGTTCACGTGTGTATTGTGACAACAATAACGACTGCTCTGATAGAATTCTCAAACGTTATAGAGAAGAAGAAGGAATTGAAGTCTTCATTCCACTGTCTACGTGCGATGAGTATTTCTCCATCCATAGACGTTATTTTGCAAATCCCATCGGTGAAGATGTGTGAAAATTAATCGAGAATCACATATCAAAATTTTACGACAATCCAGAGGAGACGTAGAGAGTATCGTCAATATGAAAATTGACCTAAGATACCTCTATTTATAGCTACGGTACTCAAAGCCTATTATTTACTCTATTTTTCTTTATTTATTATTTTATAAACAAATACTCTATTTTATTTCCTATCAAATAAATAAATCAAATATTTTTTTTCCTTCAAATCATTATTTTTATAAAGTTATTTCTCCTTATTTATTTAATTACAAAAAATTTATCATTTGTTTTCCTAAAACTCTATTTATTTTAAATGAAAAACTTTTTTAATTCAATTCAAAAAAATTACAGGTGCAGTCTAAGTACTCCAAGTACATTACGGATTGGGTAATTCGTGATATATTATAAATTGCTAAATTCGTAATCCAGTACACAAGAGCAAATAGTAAGGTGCGCTAAATAGTTACTTGTTAATAGTAGTAGCAGTATATGTTTCTAACTGGGCCTCGGACCTAGTATATTGAAAAGAAAAAAAGACAATTATACAAAATGAGCTAATGAACTAGAACTAGAAGCACTCCCTGAATAATAAAAATGGGTGCAGTAGTGTATTGTGAAAGTTTTTTTAAATTTTGTTATGAGCAAATGTTTTATATAATAAACTAATACTTTCCACTTTAACTATAAGTTATTTTGATTAAAGTTTAAAGGACAAAATATGTTTGGAGTTCTTATAAAATTTAAAAAATATTAATTTCATCTTATAAAAAAATTTGTTATAATTTGATCCTGTAAAAATAAAATATATTTTTGTTAGTTTTTAATAAAAAATTTGTTAAGACGATTTTTTAACTGATTAACGAATTTAGTTACTTTTCTTATCTTTTTAAGCACATTCAAAAGACATCAAAATCCACCATTATTTCATCTTTCCTTTTAATCTCATAAAAAATAACAAGAAAATCATTCAAAAAGTAACATAAACTTGTAATTTTTAGGGATGTTTAGTTCTAAAAAATTATTTAATTCATTTTGAAGATTTTAACCGTTACAAATTATTTAATTTATTTATAATTAAATTATACATATAAGTTTATTAGCCACTTCAAATTTTTGTCTAAAACAGTTACCACTAATTACTAATAAAAATATATTTTATTTTTATATGGACCAAATTAATAAAAAAAAATTATGACAGTAAAATTAATACCTCAAACATATTTTACCTAAGTTTATATATCACCAGAATCTAATAGTTTGTAAAATACTATATACATTAAAATCAAATTACAACCTTCACTTTTAATAAGTTCAATTTTGATTAAAGACGTAAATGGTTTCTTAACTTTTATCCTAAGAACACAAAAGCCCCTTGCATCATGTGATGCCATTAAAACTTATTTTAACCTCTAATTAACAATATTATAATTATGTTAAAAATATCATACTTGAAAGAAAATACCTTGTAAAATTCAATGTTCATTCATCCAAGGATTTAATATACACATGATCTATGTCAAAACTTTATATGTAAATTCATAGAAGGGGCCATTTTATTATATCTGGGACATGCTAAGTAATACGTGGAGTATTGACCCAAAAAATGTAATGTGTGGAGCTAGTGTGTGTTTGGGGCTGCTTAGATTATTAGATTTCAACTGTTTTTTTAGACTCTTAATTAATTAATATCTTGCGAGAATATTCAGCTGTATAAAGATCTAAAGCAATCATGTAATGAATGGTGCAAAACATCTCAATTTAACGTTAAGAATCAACACAAGTCGTAATTTTAAAATTAGTACATATTTGAATTAAAGTTTACAAATATAAGTTTCAAACAAAAGTACATTGTAAAATGTAAACTCAAGTTTGATAAAAAAAAAAAACATTATAATGTGATTTATGTTTAAGTATTTTTGTTCAAAAATAAGTTGATAAAATAAAATTTGTTTAGATAATACTAATCAAAAGTACTTTTATTTATTTGATGTTGCTGTTAAATTACTACTGCCATGGAAAAATGAATTTTCATAAGCAATCCATATGTTAATTCTGACTAAAACTCAGTTTGGAGTGAAACTTTGGTGAAAAAATGACTTTTGGAGGCGGGCAAACATAATAGAAAACTGAGTTTAAAGGTCTAAAAGCATGTTGGAAGCCACAAAACAGTGAACCAAACATGCTCTTATTCATTGGCACATGCCTTCTCAGTTTATCTTCCATTTCAAAGCTCCAAGCATCACTCAAATCAAAAGCCACACACAACACAATTGAAATAACATTAAAATCGGACCCAGTACTGCTTATGTAATTTGAAATCTTGGGGCCACCATTTTTCCTTGAAAGATATTTACTTAACCCATGATCAGTGCATGACAATAATAAACCATGAGAAATGAACTTCATATGGTTAGCTTTTAGTTGCAATGTACTATCTCGAATCTGTTAAAAGGAAATACTCGTTCACGGTTCACATGACCCACAAAATTAGACGTTTAAGTTGGGACACGTTCCTCCAACGATTGCCAACAATATTTTTCAGGAATATATATATATATATATATGAAAAGAAGCCAATGAGAACACTACACATATATACATTTTCAAGAATCAAACCACAAGTTAGATGACAAAACAAATAAGACATTATTTGGTTGCAAACTCAGCCAATATCGCATTGTAAACACACCAGAAAATAGCCAATAAGAGAACTACAACAGATAGTGCTTTGTACTTGAAAAAACTGAGCAAAGTGACAACAAAAAAAACAAATAATGTGTGCTTTGCTTATTTGATTACCGACAAAAGTGGTAGTCACTCAAACTCTTCAATCATTCAACTCGGAGAAACGAACAAAGTGGAAATATTAATATGAACAAAAGAAGATTGCCAACATAAATTTTATTCTCACTAGTTACAAGAGTGATTATTGTACGAGACTCAATAATTCTTATATAGAAATGTATGTCACCAAACTAAAAACCATTTGTTAAGCGACAAATCAACCCCACTTTAACAATTTGACACCTATAATATGTTGAACGACGAATAAGAGGAATAAATAAATAAAGTTGTTCCAGTTAAGATTGATAGAAATTATTATCTTTAATAGACTCTGACAAGTGACAAGCTTCTAAATTGACTGAATTCATTATTGCATTCGGAGAAATGATAAGTGGATAAGAATATAAGAGAAAAGGACTTAGCAATTATATGCTCTTGTCTGTTGGATATGGACTGTGAAATATACATAGTTGATATTATTGGTCATTAGATTGAGAAGTTATTTGACTTCGACCAATTATAGTTTTCTAAAGAGATGCTGATATAATTTCACATAAGAACGAATAGATGAGACAAGTTTGCGTTCGTTTGAGCATATATATATAGTAACGTGTCAAAACAGGATGAGCAGCCACTACACATTATTTTCCGGCACCATCTTTGATTGAACCAAAGACTTGAATGAATGAATGATCACACATTTGAAAATAAGAAAACTAGCACTATATCAACACCCCAATTAAAAAAATACACAGTATGATCATAATAGCTTATGAAACATGACTTTAAAAACCGTACGTAAGCATGCGCGTACACTAAACAAAATCAATATTAGAAAAGAGAAAATAAGTCAAGAGTAATATTAAATATGAAATAAAATATCTAAATTGATAAATGAGATTTTTTTTATCTGAATGATATCTTCCCAAGGGCTAAACTTCGATATATTGGTAAAGACTTTAACGCTGAAATTAATATTTATAAGAGAAGAATGAGTTTATAAAATTAGAGAGAGTATGTACCAGCTGAAATCCATATGACATATTTATATTATTCTATTATTGGTTATGTTAGTGTTTTTTACATGATGAGACATGAGAAATATTTCTCTGAGTGAATCTCATGAGAGTTTGTTGTGTATGCTTAACAAATTCTAGTGTCTAATATGGTATTTCGTGACTGTATTAGGGTTTGTGTACCACCCGAAGGTTCTCAGTTTTGGACCTTGAAGGTAGGCTATTGATTTCGATCTTAATTGTCTCAAAAATAAGAAATATTGTCTCAAAAAAAATTATCATTAAGTCAATTTTATAATTCTTACATTTGATATTATATTATAAAAATTAATACCAGTGTCAAAGTTAAGAAAAAAAAAACATGGGACTCGAGTGAGTATTGCAACATGTTAATACAAATATTAAACAGGAGTCTACGTCAGAAACGTGCATGTGTCATTCTCTCATGCTTCATAAACCAAAGTCCTTTTTAAATAATTGTCCTGATAAAATTGCTTTTTATTTAGGGACAGTGCACAATGTCTCATCTATCAAACTTAGGTTTAAGCTTCCCTGCAAAATCAACTTATAATTGGTCACAACATCCACACAACTGAGATACTTTGTAGGTGTAAATTTCAACTGCTAGATATCCTGCGGCTATTCAACCTCAGACACATCAAACATTTTTATTTATGCGTGCATATCTTAACGAACCCTAAACAATATCCTACAAGATCTATGACAATAGTCACACTTAACTAATTTTATTAAAATTTGCAAAGCCAGCAGATGCGACACAAAACTCCCATACGCACTCTAACAAGATTTTTGAAGAAAACAAAAATGTCATTTTTGTCATGCCGTCACCTAGCTAGTATTCAAAAATAATCTTTGTGGCATCATGACCAATCTTGAATTATGTCATCTAAATATACAATTATTCATATATATACTTTTCTTTTGATTAAATCATTGAATGGTACATTAGTTTTAAATAAATGTGGAATGGTGTGCTATAGAAAAATAAATAAATACTTGTACGTGGAAATTATAATATCACGTACTTAACCCGCCACTCTACCGTATCTCAAAGTCTTAGCAAAAAGTAGTAGCAATGCCATTCGTGCTACTTTTTTAATCTCAAAATGTTATATAGCAAAAATTAGTAGTAGCAATTCTACCACTAGTAATCTTTTTCTAATATCTATCTTTGCTTATAAAGAAAGAACAAAATTTAAATGCAATTCTGTAAGTGTTTTAATTTTTAAAAAATTACAGAAAGTGTTTTTAATGTTTTCTCTAATCAAAATTGAAATTTCATTTTAGTAATTTGCATGCTATCATTTATTATGCACAATACTGATCTATTTCTGATGGAAAAGAATACCAAAGATATCTAAAGAATTATATGTAAGTTTTGTAAAAAAAAAAAAAAAAAAAAAAACAGTAGCTATGTCAATGAGGAAATTGGCTATTTTGCACTCATCTCAACTGCCATTGATATGCTGGCACGATATGTGCCTTTAAAAAGAATTGGTGAAACTTGATGTAAATGTCAAGAATTTGTATGTGAAATGTCCCCTTAGTCTGATACAGCTAAAGCTATTGCAGAAATAAAGAGAATAAAAATAAGGATGGATAAAAGTGGAGAATATTAAAAGTACTACCTATCATTATGTAAAGAAAAACCAATCATAGCATGAAGTAATAGGTGAGGTTCACATGTATAGTTGTGAGTGTGACTATTGACAATTTGCAAAACAAAAAACCACGCTTTAACATACGAATCAAACTATACGTAAAAAGTTGAGTTTTCAATCGAAACATATTAATAAATCTAACTGATGTGATTGAGATCTTTTATGAATCCAAACCAAGCCCCAAGGTAACGTTGGAAGTCAATAATCTAAACGCATGAAATGAGAAAATCGGTCTAGTTGTGCCTAACCATCGTAATCAAGAGTACACGATGACGAAAAAATTGTGAAAACCTGCTTCAAAATCACGATGACATTGAACGTTATTAGCATTTTACATTGATTATCTAAATGCCTCAAAAACTGTGAGTAAATCAAGATATTTCTCAATCAATAGTCAAGGAATAGTTCATCAAATTAAAATACTAAAATTTATTCAACGAGTGATCTTTTTTAATAATTTTTTTTATATATAATCAAATCTTGACTACATGTTTAATGGATAAAATTATATTTGTCAACTATATTAGATAATGTTAATATTTCCTCATGCTTCAAATTGTTCTTTTATCAACTCATAATGTAAAAAATAAATCATCAAAATTTGAAGTGTATGGGTGTGTGGAATTAAACTTTAAAACTTCAGTAATTATGATGATTTTATCAAGAGAAAATGGACAACAATCAGATGATATCTTTTGTAGCTCAGTGTTTTCTTTTGAATAAGAGTATACATCTTAATAATGCCACAAACCACTTATAAGGACTCAGTTTGGTGGAGCAGATAAGGTTGGGTGTGGATAAGACATGTTAAAGTTTCAAAACAAATAAATTACGAGAAAATTCAATTGAAACATTTGAAATTAATCTTTCATTTATAAAATTTCTTATTTAGATTATTAAATATATAAAATAAAATTATTTTCATTATAAGATAATGAAATGCTGTGAAGGTGAAGTGTGACAACATTTTCACTATATATGCCCAGGGCTCATCCACCAATCCTCCAATCCTCCAATCGATCGAGTTTGGCAAGAAACCCACTTGCTCATTGAAGTTAATGGGATTATCACTTAGTGATCCAGCAGGACAGCAAAACAATAGTATAAAGATCTTGGTTTAATAATTTTGAAATTAATTATATTTACATAGAGATCTTCTATTTGGAGTTTAATTTTTGAATCGGTTATTTTGAACCTTTTTTAATTGTTTTAATTTAAGTTAATGTTTTTACAAATATTTGCATTTGATTGATCGAGTTTATAAACGAAAATAATTTCATTAGTTACCAAAGTTTGTGATCCAGAATGTTTAAGTTGAGTAATATGCATGAATTATTATAAATTTTTAAACATTATTTTTTATTTCCCACGGATAAAAAATTTATTTCTCTCACAATGAATTAGAGTTGAATAACTGTGTTATATACATAAAGAGAAACTTTTACCATTCATAATAATTTTACGTTCAAACAAAATAGTGTCCTGTGAATAATACCTATTTTTTTTTATTGAATTAGAGTCAATAAGGATAGAGTAAATAATACCCGTTACTGATGGGGAAAATTAGAATTTAGTTGTTTCTTTTTTCATATATCTATAATTTATTATGCATATGTATACAGTATTAGTAATTAATTTTCTTTATTAACGATTAAGATTGTCTACATTAAATTTTGGGCCCATCGTGGGCCTTTAGCGTGAGCTGTGACTCATAGTAATTAACCTAATTATTTTTCTTGTCATTTACTAACATTTCATGATTATAAGTATATTTTTAAGTCTCATTCTATACACTTCACACTTACCGATTTGTGCGTTGAAATGCAGGTGTTTGCAAGTTTCTACCACTCAAAAAGGATCTGTTAGTTTGCTGTGAAAAAGAGTTAAAAATAAACAGTAAAATAATCTAAAACTCAAATTTTTACATTTTAATTTAATTTAAAATTTTATTTTATTTCATTCCACCCTACCAAATGGTCCCAATAGATTATTGTCACTGAACAAAATGATTTTCACTGCCAAGCATCCAATACGTTCCGAAATACCAAAATTTCTCCAAACACTTTATAAAGTGGATTACTTACTTTAGAAGAATTAGACCCTCTCATATATCACAAAATACTTGAGAACAATAGTTTATACGCGCATTAGTATTTGTACAACATTTAATGTGATAGTTGCATAGTAATTATTTTTAAATAATATTACAATAGAAGATTGAATTTAAAAAATGATCCACTTATTTATGTTTTAATTAAATGGGACCCGTTGCATAAATAGCAGTCACATCTTATTCAGAAATTTATACCCTTATAACATCAAAGTGTATCAAAGAAATAAGCTCAAATAATTAAATAAAAAAAACAAAATACCAAAAATATAGTTATGTAGATGATTCCCTATTACTAAAATGAAGTTATATAGTTATATAGATTATTCCTCATTACTAAAATTTATACCCTTATAAAATCAAAGTGTATAAATAACAATAAGCAAATATAGTAGAGTATTCAAACGGGCTTCATCATGTATGCCATGTTATTTTTTGTTGTACTGCTTTAGAAACTTCACCTTAGAAATTGTAAGATCTCAAAACATCATTAGGAATAGAAACTTAATTATTTGCTCAAGTGTACCTTGTAAGTTGTAACTCTTGTTTGGTTTTTATGCGCATTAGAATCCCTGTTTTGCATTCTGCTTTTTCAAACCACAAATTATGTATGCTACTCCTACTATGGTTTATCTGATAATGACAGCACGCAAAGCCCTCAAATAAAATATTTTTACCCGTCGAATTTTTTTTACCAAGAATGAAATCATTGATAATTTTTTTTATCGATAGATATTAATGATTAATTTTGTTAGAATGTTAATGAAATAGATTTGAATTCACAACTCTTTTTTTTTCTCATTTTTCATTCAATTACCAAGTTAATCTTATTTATGACTAAATTTTTAATAATAGTATCGATGACTAGGCTTTACATATTTGACTTTTCAATATCGTATTTACCGTCTATATAATTATCGGTAGAAGTAGAGTAAGTTAGTTCGTTTACTAAGAGTTAATTATGGTATATTCTTAAAAAAAGAGTTTATGGTATATATCCATATGAGGTTTAGATCATGTCAAGATTAATAATTAAGGTAAAAGTTTAGTTAATCGAAAAAGTCAAATTTTACTTCAGTTAAAAAAGTCTTTTAAATCTAATAGATTAATTTATTTAACTAAATGCATGCATATATGTATAATAAAGTGTGTTATTATTCAAATGATTATATTTTTAATTAATGATAATTTTACATTTTTTTTCTAAAATGAATCGTTTACTTTGTAAGAACCAAAGTAAAATAAATATCATTTTGAATTGAGTAGTTAATAATGATTTCCTATTACTAAAATGAGGTTATATAGATGACAATAATTATATTTGTTAAATATGTGATTAGATATTTAAATTTTCATATTCTTATGAATGAAAAAATATAATCTCCTTAAATAGATATTTATTATTAGTAAAAAAAAAATTATCTCTGACTTTTGGCCGATAATACTCGGAAGTTACCCCCATTTTTTTTTTAAATATTTATTTCTATAGCTGTCTCTTGCCTCCGGTCTTACTTTTCAAAGAAGAAAGAAGATTAACTACAAAAATGCTAAATTAAAGTTAATACTTTGTAAAAGAAAAAAGGTTTTAAAATTTTGATTTTTAGTAGATTGCCAAAATTTTCTATATCGTTCGATGAATTTTTCAAAGGGCTAGAATTGAGATTAAGGTTTTGTTCTTATCGAGTTATAGATGAGTAATCTGACTTTCTCTTTTGTCTAGTCTCAGTGTCATGATCTTGGATCTCCTTCTTCTATGTGTGATCAAATACCTGCAAAAAGAAATTTCGACGATGAAGTCAATCAAATCAATTAATTAAAACCTGCTTAAGTATCTCTTTATGGAATAAGTAAAACATACATCTCTTTGTGTGTCTGATGAGTATATTATAGCTTTTTGTGGGACTTACCTCGTGGGGGAGTTATATTGATCAATTGTTCCCTTATTGGTGTGTCGTGTTGTAGTTGTGTGGATCATGTTAGACCGCGTTTGAGTATGTATCTCCTTTGTATGACTATGCATCAAGTTTTAAATAAACCATCCAACTTTAATAAGGTCACATACTTTTTTAGTGAACTTAGGGTATTTTTTAGCTGAGAATTAAGGATTACTTTTTCAAAGAGTTAGATTTATTTAAGAGACTTCTTATCTTAATAGGTATTTTTCATACACTCAAAGATAAAGTTAAAACTTTTTTATATTTTTTTACTACATTTTTAAAAGATAAAGTTATCTATTAATTATAACATTATTAATTATAACATTAAGTGTGTGAATCAATTAGTGTGAGAATATTTTAACTTAACTAATGATTCCAAATTTTGACTCATGCATGTTTATGTATATGTTAAATATTAGGAGAAATTTTTTTGTTATCCATAAAAATCTTTCTCAATTAGAATAGAATCGTTTCTAATGAAAGATAATTGTGATGATTTATAGGAAAAAAATAATCTATCAATTGTACAACATATTAGTTCACAAAATCATGTTCAAATAACTTGGAAGACCTCTTATGGTTTATAAGTTTGAATTTAGTCATTAATTTGAAGTATAGCTAAATTATATTGGGAACTGGCCGAGTTCTAAAGACCATTTTACATATCGCTTTCACCAAGTTAATGGCCCATCTTTTGCCATAAAACAAAAGTTAATGGCCCAACTTTCAATAAAAATTTGTACTTTTATATCTTTACTCTTATTAACTAATGTTATCCAAATCTTGATGTTTTCCTCCCTTGCATTTTTTTTCCTTCTTTTAAGGTGTGACATTGTCATCGGATTCTCATATCCTCTTTATTTGATTACCATGGTCATCAAATACAAGTTGGCTATTCATATATCCTCCAGGATTACGTTTAGGAAGAAAATTTCTATTTTTGCATGGAAGTAATGCATATGCAGAAAATATAAAATATCATTTAAAATATTATAAGAATAAAAAATAAAACAAACATAATTTACAAGAACTAAAAATTTTAAAAAAATTATAAAGATAAAAAGTAAAAAAAGTTAAACTATAAGGATAAAAATGTTTTAAAATATTTATTTTGTCTTATTCCTATTTTGCTTTTGTTTTTCTTTTATTTTCTCATGTTTATCTTTTGATCTTCGTTTGCTTGCATGTGATAAAATTAACTATATTTGCATATTTGGGGAGGGGAGAGACAATTGTTACTAATTACTTTTGGTCAACAACTTTGGCAATATTACTTATGGGAAAGAGGAAGTGGAAGGGACACAACTAAAAAATATGTACATTACATCCCCTAGTTAACATCTGCTTATATAAAAATCAATGTTGACAAATATGTGGTAATATTTTTGTAAATAATTGGAAGTTGTTAATATCAGTCCACTTAAAATTAATGTTGAGTATTGTACTCAACATCAGTTTTACTTAGAATTGATGTTGAGTGTCGTGCGTCAACATCTGTTTTATGAGAATTGATGTTGAGTGTAGTGCTTTAACATCGGTTCTCATGAGAACCGATGTTGAGCTTGACCCTAAATATCAAACATTTAGTTTTGCTCACGTTTAGTTTCGGGAAACTAAAATTTGATAGTGAAATTCATAGTGTCCAGGTTTGAGAGTGTGCGCGTCAAAACTGAAAGGGCTTTAGAAGGGCTCTTCATCGGATGCGGTGGCCTCATCGGCCTCTTCCTCGAGCTTCATCGACTGTGGCGCAAAGGTCTTGGCACCAAGGTTGAGGTCCTAGTATGCGACGACTTCAACACCTCTGAGATCAGCGTAAAAGGCTCTCCCACTCTTCTTTGTGTCGCCTTGTGACTCCGTATGCCGCCAAGTTTTTCCGCTCCTTCGCGAGAGCAGCACAATTCTCACGAAAACACTAAAATTTGACAAATCCAAAACTTCAAGATCCATATATACAAAACCTACATCTACAAATCAAAAAAAACTCATTAATGAGATTAGTACGAGCGCACTAAACCACTCAAATATGACATTCTAGATCTTTAAAACCCCCTTATTTAAGTTTTAGATCTACAAAGCCCATAATGAAGAAGAAAATGAATGGAGAAAGGGGCCTCTATTTAAGCATATACGTTTGTAGTTCAGTTCTTGTATACATACTTTTCATCAATTTTTTATGGCTGCTTTGAAAAAAATTTGTACTGGAAATTAATGGAGTAGAGTGAAATTTTTTGTTTTAAATTGCACAATGATAATGATATAATTTATGTGTGTTGTGACACACTTTTCTTTCCTTCTTTTTGCTTTGTGGGTTTATTCCTAGTTTTGTTAGGAGAACATCTTGGTTTGTTTATTAAGTAATGTCGAGTGTTGTTTACTAATATTGGGTATCTCTCTTTATCCAAACCAGATGTACAAAAACATGAGGGGGTGACTTGGGCAGACAAGGTACTGAACCTTCTTTATTGCAAAATTACATAAACAAGGAGAGACTATATATTATTCTTTTTAGTCCTCGATGATCATGGCTCCTCAATGCTTCCTTCTTCTGCATATGTATAGTAATCCTATTTGTTTGTCATATATATACATGTCTGTCATATATGTATATGGGAACTTAATTTAGACCATGCTCTATGCATTGAATGCTGATTGTTGTTTCTTCTCTTGGCATATATTTGAACTTCAAAAACAAAGCCTATGAACTCTCACTTATGCATAATTTTGGGAAATTTGCAACTAAGTTGCACATTTATTACTTATTTGTTTCCTTGATTGATGAAGAGTCTAATAATCATATAAATAAGGGCTAATTATCTATATTACATTTAAACTTCCTTGTTTTCTTCTCAGGTTTTGGATGGTTTCTGATCCTTACATAATGAACTTTTTTTTCTTAAACAATTTCTTATATGAAAAGCTTTGCTTGGTCCTCACTCCTCATACATCATGATTTTTTTTTATTTCCTTCCATTTTGTATTAAATAGAATTTTTGTTTTCCATGTTCTTTGCTTTCTGCTCACTCTAGTTAAGCATTTTTTGGTTGATAATATGTTGATGATGATGACTGCTATAATAGGAAAGAATTTTTGATGTTTTCCATGTTAATCATATAAATAAGCTTTGCTTTTTGCTCACTCTGGTTAAGAATTTTTGTTTTCCATATTATTTTTGATGTTTTCCATGCTTTTTGTTTTCCATATAGTTTATGGACATTTAATTAATTCAATTATTTTTCTTATATGTGATGATGACTGCTATAATAGGAATATTTGTTTGATTTGAGGAGTGAGGACAATGTTTTTGGTCAATTAGCTTCATGATGACTGGTCTAATCAGTAGATTATCTTATTATCAAGACCAATGCAAAAAGAGGCATGTAGTGTCTATTTGTACACATTGTTATTTCTATTTTATTTTATTTTATAAGGCTAATTTTTTTAACAATTTTTTTATCTTTTAACAGTTTAATATAATTAATTTGACATGAGAGTATGAAATAAAATAAATAGTGAGTGGTATATACCTGATAACTGATGTGCATAAGTAGATTTTGTAATTAAAACATATAAGAATTAGCAATACTCTCCCATTTTTTTTTTGTATGGATCATTGGAATTTCAGCATCCTCTAAGTTTCTATGCAGTAGATGCCTCAAACTTTTGAATTTATATTGTTTTGGTGGTTTTTTGTTTTGAAGAAACACAGGCAAAGGATAGGAAGAAAAGTTGAAGCCTGAGGATTCGCGCTTAGCACGCTAGGTTCACTTAGCGAGCTACTGTCGCTTAGCAGGAAGGTCCTTGCTTAGCATGAAGAAGCAACTTGGAGAATCTAAAGCCATGCGAAGGGGCGCTTAGCGCACGTTGCAAGCTTAGCACCCAGCCACTTACTCACGCTTAGCGCGAAATCAGGAAATCTCAGCTCAAGATGGTTTTTAAGTGGAAAAAAAAAAAAGAGAAGAAAAAGGGGATGTTCGTGTGTAGACAAGACAAAACCCTAGAACTTGAGGAAGAAGAAGAAGATAGCCATTGGGAGCCACTCCCTATCCACTCATTCATCTTCATTCCATTTTCCTTCATATTTTCCACCCTTTTGTATTGTTAAGCCTCTCATAACAATGAGGGGCTAAACAACCCATTGTTGGGGAGCTTTCCACCAAACTCTCTCGGTGTAATGACTCTTACTATCTATTTAATATTATTACTAGTTTCATTGTTTCTTTCTATGTTTATTTCCATGTATTTGGTTTTATCACCCTTTTATATGCTATATTAGGGTTTAGGAATTGGGAAATGTAGTTAACCCTTAGAACTGAAAAGAACATCTAAAATGTTTCATTGCTAGGGATAGTGTGAGGTGGTTTAGCCTGTTAGTATATCTCTATTAGTCATGTAATTCAACTAATTTAGTTATTGAGGGATTAAGAAAGAAATTAGGGGAATTAAGCTTTCTCGTGTGAGGAATCACAGTCAGAGTAGTTTAATGGATGTAGGTGATAACTAGAGTATTATTAAATAGAGAAAAATTAATTATCTTACATCAAGAGAAGTTTCGATAGGAAGCCCCCAATATAATCAATTCTTGCATTCACACTTCTTCACCATTCCCAGTGTTTGTTTTCTTTGCTCAACCTTAGTCTAGAATCATATAAATATCTAATTTACAAACAAAATGAGTTGAATTGCATTTCTTAAATTCATTCGTTAATTGCACACAAATTGGATAGACACCATCTTGAGTACAATAAAATCCCTGCGGAAATGATACTCGATCTTACCATTTTAGAATACTAGTTGGACGAGTTGGTACACTTGTCAATGAGTGAACAGTACCCATTGCTTCCAGCAAACAATTTCAGGGGCAATGAGTGAACAATGCCCATTGCCAATGTTTGTAGCTTTTTCTTTCACTTTATGATTATTTTATGCTAGAATGTTATAGTTTGTCAATTAGTTGGTAAATTAAATGGTATACTGGTATACTATCTTAATCACTAAAATGGAAATTTCATTATATCTTTCTATGAAATTTTTTAGGCGTCCAATTCTTCACATTGTTCTTTACCTTTTCAATTTTAGGAATATGTGGTAGAAGATCGAGAACATGTAAAGAATGTGCCTGAACTTGATCCTAACCATCTGAGAGAGCTAAGGATGTTGAACCTTTACTAGTTGGTATGAACTTGATCCCAGCCATGTGACAGAGCTAAGGATGTTGAACCTTTACTAGTTGGTATATGCATATCCCATTCTTTCTTTTTAAAATTTATGCTCTTCGTTGTTTAGATGTCAGGTTTCAACTGCTTGGTTTCATTCAACACATACTAATAATTTTCTATGTACAAATCTCTTTGTAGCAATTTATAGAAGGTTAATGTTGCATGCTTTTTTTTCTATTTTAATTTCATAATCTAAATGCCAATGTTAATCAACAAAATCATCCTCCACAACGCACCTCTATCAAATCATTTTTACCTTGCTTGCAACATTCTTATGCATTATCTATGTACACATCCCCATTTTTTATCTTGCACTTATTGACTCTGTTTCTTTTCTTGTAAGGAAATGGAAGATTTTGCACCAACGTTAAATTCAGATTGGCCTCAAAGGATGCAAGTTTTATCATTGGGCAAACACAAAAGACTAGTACCAATTTATATGAATAGTAGTGGAGATAGAGAAAAGTCAAAGTAAATTCCAGGTAAGCAATTAAGTTACGGAAGCTGCTAGGTTGGTTTCTTGGTGTTGTATTTTCACTATCTTCATTCCTTTAATTAACGTTAGTTCAAGAAACTGATTTGATAGATATCTCAAGAAACTGTCACACAATTCCTGAATATATTATCCACCAGACATCATAAAATAGCTAACAACATAGAAAATCACTATGTCTATACTAGATGCACTCAGCATGGGCACAATTAAGAATTTTGAGGTTACGTTTGGAGATCTAATGATGATTGGAATAAAACACAAAGGATTTCCTTCATCAAAAAATTGTCAGTGCAAGGAAAAAACACAAAGTACCCAACTTCACACAATAGAAAAAAAATAAAATTGTCGGTGTAGGTCATGCTCTTGAACTACTTTCATTGAAGATTGAAGTGAACCATTTGACTTTTGCACTACTAGCACAACTGATACTGAGATATCTAAAAAGTAATTTGTTTTTTCTGTTATTGACATCTACTATGCTTTATATGAAATAAACTTGTCAAAGTAAATTTGTTTTATTTTCTTTTCAACTTTGAACTTTGTATTACTTATTCACTGTTACCTTTTATATAATTCTATGTAGGTTGCTTCCACTCTACTTCCCTTGGGATAAACAAGAGGGGGAGATGGCTTTGTCAAAGCTTCCTATTGATCTTCCTGATAGTGATGTTGGTTCAGTACACAGGTAAGTAAATTTTAATTTAATACAAGATTTTTACAATCAAACACCTAAACAATGACAAGTAGCTAGAGAGACTAAATTGGAATGTATAAATGTCAAGGACCAAAGTAAGAATGAAACCAGATGTTAGACCAAAATATTGTTTATGCTAAATCATGTAATCAACAATTGATTGTATTATTGGATGATTAACTATTGGCTTTGGCAAATGATTGGAACCAAACTGTGGATTGATGAAGCTTTGATTTTATTATAAGCTAGAAAATGATTTTTAAAGATGAAATTGATTATGTCCATAATAATAACTTAAGCAATTCTAATTTACAAGTTTGGATAAATGGGCTTGTACTCAATTTATCAATGTTATTGCCCCATATATTAAAACATGTTATATTCATAATTCTTACTATTGTGCATAATTTGGTGATGTTCTGAACATGGAAAACTCTAATGATTTGAAACCATTTATGTATAATTGAATCATCACGTATCAACTACCACTATGCCGCCATCAACGCTGCCTTTCAATTCGTGCCTCTTGTTACTGGGTTTTAATTTCTATTTATCGCTTTCCCAACCAATCTTTGGCTTTTTCCCTAGTGTGGCTGCTTGTTTTGGCTTACTGATAAATGTAAAATTTACTGAATTTTCATATGCGTTTGGTGACGTTTATTTGGCAATTTAGTTAACTTTAGGCCTTATTTTGAATCAAATTAGCTTCAAATTCATTTTTTACTTTGTCTTAGGTAGAATTTTATGTTTTAGTTATTTTTAATAAATTTTTGATAGTTTTTCAACAAAAACAAGTCATTCTAGCAAGAGCTCTAGAAGCCCAAAATCAGCATAAAGTTCTAGAAAGAAAATTGCAAAAATTGAAGATAAAAGTTAGGAAAATCAAGAACAAGATATTTTTTAAGGATAAATCAGTTAAAGAAGAGGATAATTACTTGAATTAATTAGAGATATTATTTGTTTACAATTTTTTGTGATTATCTCCTTTATTAAGCCTAGCTACAATTCTATAAACAAGAGGCTAGGCATTCATTGTAAAGGTGTAGAAGTCTTGAATAGTTCTTAGAATTATATTTTAGACTTCCACCTACAAGACATCTCTATTATTTCATTTGAAACTCTAGGTTTCATTATATTATTTTTATGAGTGCAATTCCTTCCACCTAGTTGAGGAAAGAATTAACCTTGTTTTGCTTTAATTCTATCAATTCAATACTTCATCTTGAGTTCTTTATTTGTTTTTGTATTTAATGTTTTTATTTGATTGAGCATCTTATAGATGAACTCAAGAATTGACTTGTACTTTGGCGAGCTTTGTTGAAACCTGAACATGAATCATGTACTTAATTGAGATTATCAGAACAATCTTGGTTAAGCCTCGCTAATTCTCTATCATTAATGTTGATTGCTTGTATCAATATGTCCAAGGGATTGGGTATTGGGCAAGTAGTTTAGAATCTGTGACCATGCGAGAGTTGGGATAAAATACATTAGTAAATTGGGGATAAGCAAGAAAGATGTGTAGAGAATTGTGAAGTTACAATGGATCAAGTGAATTCAAGGTCCAAGCCTAAACATTCATTCATCAAGATCAACGTCACCATCCAAGTCTAGTATTTCTATCTTTACTTAATTATTTTATTGTCATTTAATTTTTATTACAATTTACTTTATGTTATTTATTTCGTGACAATCACAAAACAAAAATACAAAAACTTAGTTCTTAGTTAAATAGTTACATGAAATCACTCCTTTATTCCTTTGGGAGACGACATAGATGATAGTTTAGTTACTACAACACGGTTGGATTACACTTGGTCTATAAGTTGAGTCTAACGTAAAATAAAATCCTAACATTTGCACTGGCACTTCAAGTTTGTTTACTGCATTTTTAGTTTCTATCTTATTTTCAACCAAGTTATTTTAAGTGGGGGTAGTAAAATTCAAAGGCAAAATAGAAACAAAAAAAAACAATAAAAGAATAATTGAAAAAAAATGAATACAAAATGATTTGATTGAGCATGTGTTTGATAATAAATTTGTTTTAAAAAAATGAAAAATGTAAATCTTTGAATGCGAGTAGTGTAGTTATTTATTTATTATCACTAGACACTATGCATGCTCATTGTAGGTAGGACGCATACATTTGGTGTTGGGAGAGGGGGAAATAAAGAGATCAAGCCATATATTTTTCTTTAAAAAATGTCATTCTAGATCGGTTGTGATCTTAACCGATGTAGAAAGTACCAATACAACATTGATTTCTTGAGAAAAACTAAGAGTATGGGAGAGTTACATAGTATAAAGGTGTATAGAGAGGCCATATTCCTTTCACACTTTTTATTTGCTGACTATTTTTTTTATTTTGCAAGGCAGATGAAAAAAAGTATATTGTTCTTAAATCCATCTTGGATGTATATGGCCAAGCTTCTAGACAAAATATCAATTACCAAAAATCAAAGATTTTTTTAACTCTAACACTCCCTCAAACGTCAAAAATATCATCACCTCAAAACTAGAGGTTTCAGAAGGCATTGGCAATGGAAAGTACCTCTGTCTTCCATCTATGGTGAGAAGAAACAAAAAAAAAACAGTCTTCAATTTCCTCAAAGATAGACTCTGGAAAAGGATCAATCATTGGAGCAACAAACATAACTCAAAGGCCAGTAAGGAAGTACTCATAAAATCTTATGCACAGGCTATCCCAACCTATTGTATGAGTGTCTTCCTCCTCCCAACTTCTTTGGATTATGAACTTCAAAAAATGATGAAATCCTTTTGGTGAAGGAAAAAAACAACAAGGGACATAAATTAGATGAGTTGGGAAATATTAACAGTAAAAAAAAAGATTGTAGAGGAATGGATTTTCGTCATCTACACGCCTTTAATTTATCTATGCTAAGGAAGCAAGGGTAAAAATTCATCACCCAACCAAATGTTATGGTTTCAAAAGTTTTCAAAGCCAAATGTTTTCCAAATAATGATTTCTTGGATGCCAACCTTAGGCACGGTTCGAGCTTTACATGGTGTAGCATTTTTGCTTCACGAGTAGTGATAAAGGAAGGTCTTGGATGGAGAATTAGGAATGGAGAGAAAATCAATGTTTGGGGCCATCCATGGTGATAATTATTGTGCATGCATTCATTTGAATTATGAATAACACAATAATTATCTACTTTTCCTGGATTTTTGCTTTACTTTAGCCTCAATTTAGTTAGAAAATAGAGTCTTATAGAATCTTATGTTAGATCGAGTGGTCTCAGAATAATTAAGAAGGGGGGTTGAATTAATTATTCCTAAACCTTTACTAATTAAAATTTACTCTTCTAAGGCTTTTACTTATGTTGTTAAGAGAATAAGGAGTAGAAGAGAAACTTAACCAAAAGCAAAAAGCAGAAATTAAAATGCATAGCGGAAAGTAAAAGAGTAGGGAAGAAGGAGACAAACGCACAAGAGTTTTTATACTGGTTCGGCAACAATCCGTGCCTACATCCAGTCCCCAAGCGACCTGCAGTCCTTGAGATTTCTTTCAACCTTGTAAAAATCCTTTTACAAAAAAAGATCCACAAGGGATGTACCCTCCCTTGTTCTCTTTGAACCTAGTGGATGTACCCTCCACTAGAACTTATCCACAAGAGATGTACCCTCTCTTGTTCACAGTCAAACCCAAGTAGATGTACCTTCTACTTGTACCACAAAGGATGTACCCTCCAATGTGTTAAGACAAAGATCTCAGGCTATTAAACCTTTTATACTTTGTGAATGGGGATACATAAGAATTCTCAGGCGGTTAGTCCTTTGAACACTTTTGTATTAGGGAAAGGGAAGAATCAAAAGAATTCTCAGACTGTGTCGTTTTGAATTCTTTGACAAGGGAGAAGGGAGACACAAAAGAATTCAGGCGGTTAGTCCTTTGTTCTTTTGGAAAAGGGAGAAGAGAGACACAAAAAGAATTCAAGCGGTTAGTCCTTGGCGAATTCTTTTTGGCAAAGGGAGAAGGGAATGAAAAGGATGAATAGCACAACTTTTCAAGGTTTAGAAAACCAGAAAACTTTGGAAAGCTTTTGGCACAAAGAAGAAGAAGTTCAAAGAGATTCAAGGCTTGTAAAGGATTGTATAAGATTGATTGGAAAAGTATATTGAAAAGCAAATCAAAGCCTTGCTTTTATAGACTCTTCATGTCTGGCCAAGAGGACCATTTAGAAGAGTTATAACTTTTAGAAAAACTTAAAACCAATTTGAAAAAGTCAAAAACCTTTTGAAGAGTTACATCTTTTGATTTTTTCAGAAACAATCACTGGTAATCGATTACCAAAATCCGTGTAATCGATTACACAAAGCTTTTATGTGAAAGGATGTGACTCTTCACATTTGAATTTGAATTTCAACGTTCAAAGACACTGGTAATCGATTACCAAAACATTGTAATCGATTACAGCTTTTTGAAATTAATTGGAACGTTGTAAAATCAGTTTGAAAACTTTTTCAAATCAATTTTGCTACTGGTAATCGATTACAACAATCTGGTAATCGATTACCAGAGAGTAAAAACTCTTTGGTAAACATGTTTTAAGAAAAACCATGTGCTATTCAATTTTTGAGAAAACCTTTTCATACTTATCTTGATTAAGCCTTCTCTTGATTTTTGAATCTTGAGTCTTGAATCTTGATCTCTTGAATCTTGATTCTTGATTCTTGAATTCAACTTTCCTCTTGAATCTTGAAGTGTTCTTGATTCTATCTTGAATATCTTGAACTCATTCTTTGATTGACCTTTGAGCTTTTTGTCATCACCTTTATCATTTTTTTTGTCATCTTTGTTATCATCAAAACATCTTTGAATCACTCTTGATTCACCATGAAGCTTTGCTTCTACATCTTAGATTGTAAATAGAATGTTAATCATTTTCTCCTAGTTTCTACACTTTTTTCAAGGTTTTGGAGCACAAATTGAAGATGTCATACACAATGTCTCACCCAACGCACTATGCTCGTCTAGTAAGAGTAATTATGCAGACAAGGCCACATGGCAGCTCAAGAGTGAAGAAAAAGTGTCAAGTCATCAACAGAACTTGCCCAGCGAAGAGAGACTCGACCAACAAGTGAGACCACTAACTGAAGAAAAGACATTCAGAATTTTAATTGTCAAAACATTCATCCAGTGAGTTGAGGCTCACCTAGCGAGTGGAATCACATCTAAAGTGTTGTTTGGAATTCATAAAGAACTCATCCAACGAGTAGACCGCACTCTGAAATGATAATACAAAGGTCTTGAGCCCAATATAAAAGGACATTCTCTTCGGATCGTCAAAGGGGGGCATAAACCTAGGGTTATGTGTAGCGACTAGAGCTCCTATCTACCTCTATCTTTCATTTTCCTTCATTTTCTCCCTTCCATTTGTAATTTTGAGGCCTCTCATAACAATGAGAGGCTAGTTTATCCATTGTTGGGGGATTGGTGTACTAAGTTTACTCTTATGTAGTTAATCTTCATATTTATTAAGTGTTTATTCTTGTGTTATTACTTCTTTCCATTTTGATTGCTTGTTTTATGGTTTGATTACCTTAGCTTCAATTCTTTGTTTTTATTGTCATTGGGAAATGCTTGAAAATTGAGTTTTGAATAGAGCATCTAATGAATGTCTCATCTAAGGATAAAGGCATGTTTGTTAGTATCATCACTGATCAATCATATGAACATGTTTCATAGTTAACCTATCATTGAGAAATGCTTTTTTGACTAAGATTTGAAAGTAGTATCTAATGGGTGTTATGTCTAGGGATGGAATAGTATTTCTTAGCCTTGATAAACTTTTTTTCTTAAGAAACTAGTTTGTTAGCTTGAATCCAAGTGGTTTAGTTTGACTTGCTAAGGGATTAGAAGTTGAGTTAAGCAACTTAGACTCTCTCATATGAGAGATCATGATTAGAGCACTATAGTGTAGGTTAAGGTAGCTAGTATTAGAATGAACAATGGATAAAGAAAACTTGTATAATTATTGAGATTGTTGGCTTAGTGTAACCAAATTCCCAAAACTTCGTTTAATTTGAATTTGACTCCTTCACTTTTTATTTGTTTTATTTTTATTGATCTTAAACAAAACCTAAATTATCATTTGCCTAATTGTTGAATTTGCACAAATAGCTTGATACAAACAAGTCCATATAGATACAATACTCGAACTTTTTGTTTTATACTATTTAAAGGATACTTTGATACGCTTGTCAAGAATTCAACACATGACCTCAATTGAAAGGTAACTTTTTCCTTCCCTCTAGTGCCCCTCATGGTCTAGAGAATATGAAAGTAACTTTCCATATCCATCATGCGTCTCACACTTGGGGGAATGATATTATGAATCAAATTCGACCTTCTTATGATATCAATCTTATTCAAAATATTCCTCTATTGAACACTGACCTCGAAGATGATATAATCTGGATGCTCACAACACATGGACACTACACAGTCAAATCCTTCTATCATAACATCATGGATTCACTATTCTATGGCAGCAACTTCAAAGTCGATGGCCAATGGAAGCAACTATGGAATTTGCGTGTTCAACCTAAATTCAAACATCTTACATGGTGCATCATTCACGGTTGTCTCCCCTCAAGGCAAAATCTGATTCGGAAAAGAGTTCTATGTCAATCTACTTGTTCCATCTGTGAAAACGAATTGGAGAATGACTGATATCTTTTTCGGATGCTCTCAAGCTATAAATTCCTGGTCTTATTCAGGACTTTGGAATGTGATCCAGCAGAAAGTACTTCATGCAGAAGGTTTACAAGAGCTCCTCTTTGATCTGATTTTATCTCTTTCACATGAAATCTGCAGCAAGTTCACCTCTACCCTTTGGAAAATATGAGACAACGATGAAATACCAGTTTCATTTGCAGTCTCCCTCGCTGGTTGGAAGCTCGAGGTACTCCAATCATCCAACCTCAACCAGCACCTGCAACAAATATTTGTTGGACCTAACCGTCACAGGGGCGGTTAAAATGCAACATTGATGCTGCATTATTTAACCAACAACAACTCTTTGGGATGGGATTATGCATTAGAGACAACCAAGGAACATTCATTCTCGCAAAGACAGCTTGGCACAACAAAAATCCTAGACAGGAGGAAGCGGAAGCGTGGAGTCTTCTTCATGCACTTTCATGGCTCAAGGAACAAAATTTTCACAATATAGATTTTGAATTTGATTGCAAACTTGTGGTGGATAGTGTTGCTCAACAAAGAAAAGGGTGTTCAGTTTTTCATACTTTGATAAATAAGTGTAGGGACATATTCCAGTTCTTTTGAAACTCGGGAGTGAGTTTTATACGACGGCAAGTCAAGTCAATCATGTTGTTCATCTTCTAGCAAGAGCATCCCAATATTGTGCTAATAATCATGGTTTTCATCATATACCTTCTTGTATTTTTTATCCTATTATGAATGAAAGTATCTAAGTTTTTTTTTTATGTGAAAAAAAATTAGATGATCATTTTGTCTAACCAAACATAAGACTGAAAATTTTTGTTTTGTTAATTTCTCATAATTTTGAGTTTATTATGCAATTTTTTATTCTTTAGTTTTTTAGGGAGAAGTGTATTCTTTTTTATTTATTTTTTAGTGTAAAATTCACAAGTTCCTAAGTTTTTTAGGATCCATCAAAAAGTAAGATGTTTTTTATATAAAAAAAATGTATTAGGGGTCATAAAAATCAAATAGGAATTTTGGTGTACTATTCATTAAATAGAATATTAGATCATTTCAATCAATAAAAAACCAATGTATTTGTTGTTTTGATATTAAATCAATTAAAAATACAACTCATTAATATAATTTATTAGTGTAATAAATTCAACATTAAAGTATTAAGTCAATTATATAGAAAAATCTACTCATTAAATCTATTATTGACTTTTTTAATCAATTTATGATATCATATTAAACTTAAAAACATTACACTTTTAGAAGTAACAAGATAAGTTTCTAGATTCTTCTAAAAAAAAGATAAGTTTCTAGACATAGGATTATTTCTTAAAAGTTTTGTTAGATACTTATTTATTAAATCTATTTTTTTATTTTTATTTTTCTTCTTTTGTTTATATTTCTTAATTTTCTCTTTACTTTCAAATAATAATTGTTGTCAAGAAGCAAATTTGGTGAAGAAAGAATTTGAAAAATAAGTAAGTGTACTTACAGGTTATTTGAACGTTTGAGACTAACATAAATAAAGTTGTAATGTCAAATTAATCTTTATAAAAATATATTAATTATTGTTTTTTAATTTTTAAATTAACTTTTTAAACAATTAATTTTTATACCCCACACATAATTTACCCCGTGTGATGTATAGCTTACACACGCTAAGTACACTTTTGGTATTGTGGTTGTGATAATAAAAATTATGCTAGTTAGATATGGATAAAGCAAAGGAACAAATTTAAAAATATATATTTTTAATTTCTTATAAGTTTTTAATTATCGTTTAATTTTTATTCTTTATTTTTTTCAATAAGAAAAGTATTTTTTTCATCATTTATTTTAATATAAAAGACAATTTCTTATATGCCTTTTAGGATCCAATCAAAAGTATATTTTTTTATACAAAAAAATAATAAATAATTACAGTTGAATTAATTATTTTAAATTTATTGTTTTTAATTTTAATTATTAAGAAACCTGAGAAGTGATCGAAAGCTTGTATAATCCTGCACAAAGGTACCAACATAATCATCATTTTCTCAATAAACAAGAACACAACTCCTTAAATGTATATACAACATGAATCTTGGTAATGACTCCGTAATGGTTATGATTATCAAGCGGGTTACGCGATTGACTTGACATTCAAGGTGTTATCCTAAAACAATAGGACTTTCACGACTCGATATCAATACCCTCATCAACATCTCGCAAGGTCCTTACATTCATCCTGTAATATATCAAATTGTAACTTTTCATTCTAAAGTCACACATGCTCTCCTAACATGATCCTCGACCATCAACTTAACTCGTGACATTATAAACACACATATTACACAACATGACCCTACACTACTGCAAATACAACATTTTAAGTCGGTTAAATAGTTATTTTAATGTCGGTTTTGAACCGTCGTAACAGCCGCTGTCGTAGAAGGCGCAAGTATTTTAAAGATGGTTTTATGAACCGTCGTTATAAATAAGATTTTTTACGACGGTTGGTCATGAACCGTCATTGTATGTTCACTTATTTTACGACGATTGACTATAAACCGTCGTTGTATGTCCACGGGTTTTACGACGGTTGGCAATGAACCGTCGTTGTATACGACATGCAAAAATGGCTTTTTACGCCGGTTGTAAAATAACCCATTTTTCTCGCAATATTGATATCAGCTCTTCCTATTTCTTTTTATACATTTATTTGTGATCAATTTTTTTAGGACTTAAAAGTCTATTGGGTTTTACTATGTAACTATGCTATTAACTAATAAACATGGGGAACAATTTGTTCTTGATTGCTGTTTATATCTCTAATCTTTAACACTACTTGTGCTTAAGATTAGCTTTTTACATCAATATAATTGTTTGCTTATTTAAAAAAAACATTGACTTGTAATCAGTAAAATTGTCGATTTTCATTTGACCTGTGATCTTGTAATTCTAGCTTAACTTAATGTCCAATGAAACACTCAGAGACCCATTTTTTATTTCACTCACTTGAAAGCAATCTTCAATCTGGTTCTAATCTTGGAATTCATATAATAAATGTGATATCAAATGGGAGAGAATTTTTTTACGAGTGACATTATTTTTTTTAAAAGTTACTTGTTGTTTCGATTATTGTTATTTTTTATACCTAAAACAATAATAAAATGAAATGTGATTTTGTTGGTGTGATTAGTACCATGCTAACTCAACTGAGTGAGGCTTAAAATAAATTTTATGAGGTTTTTTTTCTTTTAATGAGAAAGTTATATGTTTGAGTTTTTTTTATAACATATGGTCTTTTTTAATTTTATAAAATTAATGAAAATATTATTTTTGTTGGTGGACCTTAAACTTAGGTCGTGATTAGTATTGTGTGACTTAGATGTATCTATGAAAATTGATTTTGATCCAAACTTATATAAGTGTACTGGTCAACAAGTAATAAAATTAAACAAATGGTCATCTCATATTAGATCAATTAGCATGTTCTTATCACTAAGTGTTAATTTAGTGAATCAAAATACAAGATTGTCATGGTTAGTAGTTAGTGAAAATTGAAAATCTAATAGCCTATGAAAGACATTTGGACTAATCAAATATTCAAATACTCAAGAAACACAATGACTCAAGGTGGAAAATATAAATCAAGATCCTATACTCCCTTGTTCCTAAATTCACTCACTTGAAATCTTAACCTCACACATTAGATGAACGTTCAAATGTTGCAGTAGAGTAACTAGTCTTAATTCCTTGTAACTATAATTTTATGAATTATTAAATAAGAGCTTTAATTCTGTAAGCACTCTCACTTAGCAAGTCTGCATTAGGTTCAGGATTCTAAAGAATGCACATAACCATATACTTATATTCCTAAATCTACGTAATAATGTCTCTTAATTTTAATCAATTCAACCTTAGATCCAACTTTCCAAGTGCAACTAAAGACATTGAGAAAAGAGAACAAGATTGAATCACATTATATGAAATACAATTGAACGAATGATTCACAAAGTTAGAACAGAGTTTTATTCATTACAAAAAAAAAGTACATGAAAATGAAATTAAGAACTTAGCACAAGATAGGGGCATGGGGGATCCATGATTGTAATCCATTAAAGCTCCCCATTCATTCCTAGAGTACAACTCAATTAGTGAACCTTCAAGAATCTAAACTCACAGACAAGAAAGATTACCAAAGTAACTAAAAGAATTGTAGCTTTCCATGGGCGATAAAACCAACACAGAAACAAACAATATAATGTCCCAATTAGTTACCTGAAGTTTCTTTGCAAGATCCTCATGACTCTGCAATGCAGGTTTACTTGATGACTCTTTTGCACTAGTCAACCGCTGAGTCACTTCAGCCTATACAACAATGGAACTATAAGAAACTTAACATCATTGCTTCTTCAGTTATTAACTGTTTAGGCAGCAAAGGAAAACAGAGGATCATGACATTAGCAACAAAGCACACAAAAAACATATAATACTTAATTAAGTTATGGAGAAATCGGATATTAAACTTTGAAAAAATAAATACAAAAAAGCTCTATGAACAGAATACTTGATGTACATGTGTATCGTTATTTAACGGAAGAAGAATGCTTATAGTCTTCATATATTTTAAAAATCAAGGTAATCCTATCCCTATTATCCATAAATGCAAATATTACATAATTATTAGAATCCAGAAACTAGTTCAAATAAAAAGGCACATAAAAGCTGATTATTACAATGTGATACCTGCAGTCGAGAAAAAAATATCGGGTTCCTTTAAAAAAAATAGGCACTCAATATTAAAGAAAATAAAAAACTTCAACCCCATCAAGATTTTAGCTGGAACCATCCACAAAATTAAAGAGACCCAGTTTCGTTGTTGGAACCAGTAAAGTTGTTAACCCTTGCTAACTCCATATGTTAGTTTGTCGTGCCCATGGAAATACCCACAACATGCATAAGTTTTAGTCAAATATTTTAGCTGGTTGAGAAGGTAATGAAATGGAAGAAAAGCACGAGAACATACCTTGAAGTAACAGTCCCAAAACGAAAAGCATCAGTGCCCTTGATATGACTTTCTTTGTGACTTTTCCTCTTCTTCGTGGCGTTGGGAGACACTGTGTGATGGGGGGTTTTGTTTCCAAGAGATTGCGGTTGAAGGAGAGGGCGGCGTAAGAATGAAACGGCGGTGTAAGACTGCGGTTGAAGGAGAGGGCGACCACGAATGAGAGAGCGGCGTAAGAACGAAAGAACCTTCGTGGGCTAGGTTAAAAAGTAAAAAGATATACAAAGACGGTCTTTCGTAAAAACATCGTTGTCTTACTTTTTGGTAATTACAAAATTGCCACTGAAGGACATTCTAAGACGGTCGTCTATAACCGCCTTAGAATGTACGACGTTAAAGACAAAAATTTTCTCTTTTATTACAAAATTGTCACCGCTTCATATTCTAAGACGGTTTTAAACAACCGCCTTAAAACACGCGTCTTAAAAAATGACTTTTGTAGTAGTGCTAACACAATAGGGAGTTACTTATATATGACTTATCTTGTAAGTTTCATCATGAATTGAATAATAAACAAAAAAATCACTTAAATATATTTTTAATACCTATAAAAATGAGTGAGTTTTAATTTTATTTCTTTTAAATTATTTTATTTGTTTTTCTATCCATTCAAAATTTGAAATGTTATTTTTATTCCTTATAAAATGAAAAAAAAATTGTTTTGGTCCTTATATTATAAAAATGTCTTTGATTTTCATCTCTCAAAAATCTAAAATCATTATATATGTTGGTCTCTAACGTTCATTTTAAATTAAATAAAAATATTTATTTTAGGAGTCTAAATTTGTTTTTCGGATGTATCAAATGCTTACATGATAGCATAACCCATTAATAGGTTTTTTTTTGGTGAAAATAACCTATTAATAGGTATTCCTTAGGATGGCATAAGCAATTAATTATTGTTTATATCTTTAATATCTTTAATGAAATGCAAGGGCAATTGGGTTGAATGAAATATTTATTTATTTAAAATTAAAGATATTTAATTATTTTCTTAATTCGGGAGAGCTTGTAATGGCACTGCATTTAATTAAAGTTTATCCTCGTTGAGTCCTTAGCAAGTAAGCAGTAATCAGTAAGACAATAACCATAGTCAACATTATTTAAGTAAAACGCAATCACTGACAAACAAACCCATAATCTCTTATCCTACTTCCTTCATAATCTCTGCTAAGTTTTTTTTGTTTCCTTTTCTCCTTAATTAGTTTCAACCAAATTTGAATCGGGTATTGGTTGAAAGACAGAGACATGGCATGGGAGATGAGTTCAATGGTGGCTCTTCGATTTGCATACAGATGTTGGAAGGTACTAACAAAATGGATTTCTTTGTGTTTCTTGGTTAACATGGCTCGTTCTCTCTAGACTCAAAAGCTAACCCCATCATCATTGTCATGAACCATACTTAGTTTCTTTTGTATGTAGTCAGTTTTTTATTGTATTTTTTAGTTTAGGGGTTTTGAATATAGAACCATTGCTTCTTCTTTTTTCTTTTTTTTTTTACAGAAAAGCCATTGTTGTTCAACCAATATAGTAATATTTTTTATGGTTACATTTTTAATGATAATATAATTAATAATTAATAATTGATTATAAATGTTATGCGCGCTATGCAAGTATGCAACATTCTAATTTATATTAAAATTCCTCATCCAAATTCCAAAAACAAACTGACTATTGGCTAAAGTCAAAGATCAAAACATATATATATAAACTGATGAGGGTAAATCAATTAATATATGCGTGAATATTATTTGTTCTGATTTTTCTTTCCCCTTCAGGATACGTGTACATAGGAACTTATGTCAAAGGTTGTGAACCTACGAATATTTAATTGAGTCCGGATCAACGAATATTTTTGACTTTTGTCTATTTATTATTTATTATATATTGACTATTTATTTTCGAGAAAATTAAGAGAAATGCTTAACTGCCAAGCTAATCACGCGAGCTAACTTTTGATGTTCTTCATATAAAACTCAACACTAACGGCGCTCACGTTAGCATAATCTTATTATATATTTGTATTAATGAAATGATGCTATTGTATTATTGACTTTGTATACGGTTCTTCCTCTTTGACTTGTATAATTTTTGTATTATTGTATAAAATAATAATTAGAGTTCGAATGTTTCCAAAAAGTCATCATAGAAATATTTTATAATAATTTAATGAAAATTAATTGATAATTAAGAATAAGAAAATACTGTGTAGAAGACTAGAAGTAGAACCGTTATTTACCTTATTATTGTTATTATTTTACCTGCATCCTGAATTCATTACTAATGTCTCCTCTTTCGTACACATAGATATGTAATTCTGTTATGATTTATTATTCTCAAATTATGAAGGTTCCTACAAAAAAAAGTTGTTATTAGTAAATCGTTCATTTTGTTTGACAATTTTTTTAATGAGCGTGTTATGTTTCCTTTTCGAAACATTCTTTCATTTTTTTTATCCATTATAAAAGAAAAGCTTCAATTGAATTAGTTAAGAATTATTAAACAATGAATTAAGAATTTAATTAGAATATACTGAAAATATACCAAAAAAAAAATTAACAAAAAATCTAACTTAGTTGGTTTAACACTATGTGAATACTGTAAATATCTAATTACCGTCTTGAATTCCTACATATAAACAATGTACAAAAATTATCTTATAATTTAATCATAAATTCTCATATATAATAAAATTATTGACTTCTATAATAATGATTTTAAAAGCCATAATTACAATTTATTTAATTAGTTAATAAAAAAATATCTTTACATTAATCATACGTGAAACATAAAGTCTTTAATTTGTCAACAAGAATTTTTACAAACTTCATTAGGGGAGGAGGTTTAAGGGTTTTTAAGTTTTGAAGCAACATAAATGAGGTATATTAATTAGCCAAATCTTTTATGTAAACGATGAATTAAAGTTGTTTGTTAGTATATGGAGAAAAAAATATTCGATGCTCCAAGTTCACTAAAAGGAAGTCGATCAATACTTACTCGAGGATTGGCATCTTCTTCCAAAGGTGATATAGTGGACTCTATATGCCATGGGCATTGTTTCCATGCTAAGAGGGTAAAGGCAAAATAAGAGCTCCAAGATGTGTTGTAACTCCAAATAACACAGTGGGAAAGACATACAGTGAGATTTGTAAGGACTTCAATACTTAAAGTATGAAATTGTGAAGAAGATAAACATACCTAACTATGATTTGAGTTATACTATCTATTTATTTATGTGAACCGGTGACACTAATTATGTTCTAACAAGAGAACGGGGAGTCATAAATAAGTATGACTAATGAAATGTTGTGATTTTTCCAAGAGAAATCACTTTTAGGCATGATTGGATGATTCATGAGGAGCCTTCAAGTGTTGTCCACAAAGTGGTTTGTGGCTGGGATGGGTTGTGGGTCGAACAAGTCAGGTTATAGAGTGTGTTTGACTGTAATTAATTTTTACTATTTTTCTCCTTAAAAAGAGAAGTTGGACAAAACAAATTTTACCCAAAAATTCTTAAATTTTAAGTTATTTATTTTATAGTGTAATTTCTACAAGAATAAGATTTGACAAATAACTAATATTTATTTTTTTTAAGCTCTTGTAAGTTAAAAATAAGTTGGAACAAACATAATTGGTGGGTAACTTATAGGTAATGTGATCTCTTGATATTTGATATTGGTGGTTGAATGTATTAACTATGATGAAGTTATTTAATCTTATTATTTTAATATTATATAATACAGAAATTTTCTAAAAAGTTACATAAACGTGAAAGTAGTTGTAACTACAAACATGTGAATTTGGAATTAGAAATTATAGAATTATCTTCCGTAGAGATAGCTAACAACACAAGAGTTACAATGACTAGTGAAATGATGGTATTCTAATGTCAACCTATGTTAATGTTAGATTAGAGACTTCGAAAATTCTTAACTTGAGGCCATTAAATTGGATCTAATTGAAGGGCTTAATCAAAAATAGTTTTACACTTTTGGACTTATTCAACGAATTAAACTTGACGGTGGTGTTGACATTTATAAAACAAATAATGTACTCACTATTTTTATAAAAAAATTATCATGATGCGTGGTCACCATTTTGTAGTACCAATTTTTTTAACATGCGACAAGCCTTCAACAGACTAGAAGAATTTTCGAAAATTAATTTTTCTTTGCTATACTATAAGATAAGATAAGAATGTCAAATAGTTTCATTTGTTTTTAATTAATTCAATATAATTACATGTCATCCGATCAATTTCCCGACTTTAATAAATCATCACAGTTAAACAACAATTAGAACATTAGTGCCTTATTTTCAACGTTTGGAAATAAAAAGAATGTATACTTCGTCAGCAGATAATGAAATCTCAACGAAGTTTTGTTGATTAATTAGTAATTAATAATTAATAATTAAAAACAATTTTAACAAATCTGCGCTTGCGCACTGACTGCAAAGTTTGTGAGTTTCTTCATATAATCATATCGTTGGGAAAATTATCAAAAAATCCTTGGGAAAAATAAACTGCGAGTCTACATCCTTGCACATAAATTTAAAATTAACAATAAGTAATTATAATTACGCATGTAATTAGTTTACAACATTTTAAACTGATTTGATTTAAATAATTTAAACTATCTATTATTTTAACATTTTCTGTCGATTTAAATGTAAGAATAATTCTTAATCCTCCTACCATTTCCTTCTACAAATCTTCCTATTACTTTTTATGATAAGTTTTAAAAATATTTTATACTTCCAAACAATATTATCATAACAACCCAGTCATCAATCTTGTCAAGATACTGGATCATTAAATTAGATATTAAACCCATGAATCACTTATTAATTATGTATATATATATTAAAAATTATATAAAATATAATTATCGAAATATGATTAATTCATAATCTATATTCTAATATTACATAATTATTTATTATTATAAATTATTTTGTTCGGTGTTATCATTAAATATCAAATAATTATGAAAAAGTTAAGTAAAAATATATAAAACATATAAATATTAACTCATATCAAGATTTTATTTTTTAAAAGACTAAAATGATATCAAGATAATAGTTATTAGTTATTATATATATATATATATATATATATATTACTGAAAGTTATTATATATTATTATCAAGCTCAAAATAATATTATAGAAGCATGTTATATGCTAGTATTCAATAATTAACTATTAATAATTTAATTAGGAATTGTAAAAAAAGGAATTTCAAAATAAAAAATTGATCAAGTCAGTCAAACTAGTCTGGATCATCAGTTTTTACTAAGCCTGGCCGGATCAAATCAAATTTATCAGGATTGACTGTATTTTCGGTCTAATGATTTACTCGAACTGATTAGATCATTGGTTTCGGTCCGATTAGTTGGACTGATTTTCAAAATTATGCTTTCAAAACAATAAATGTTCTTATTTTTTTTATTGAAATACTTACCATAAAAAGATATAGGAGAATTTGTAGGAGAATTTGACATTATTGGTTACCCACCGTTTGTGTTTGACCCAACTATCTATTAAGTTATCTCTTAATTTACATCTTTAATTATTATTTTCAGAAAAATATTTCGATATAATCAAATTAAAACTGATACACGGATACACATAATTTATCTCTAAAATTCTATTTTTAATAAATTCTTAGATAATTTTAAATTTAATTATATATTTTAGAAACACACACAATTTATCTCTTAATTTTTTTTTATTTTTAATTATCATTTGAATACATTTTTATATGATTTTAAATTTAATTGTATATTATTATAAATATCGTGTGAGTGAATGATGACTTGGTAAATAAAAAATATTCTAACATATATTTTAAATAAAAATATATTTTAAAATCTTATAATGAATATTATTTAGTGTCCCCCGTGCGGATTCGCACTCCTATACTTACA
>NC_038253.2:37882673-37888781 GCF_000004515.6 Glycine max
GCAAGAGTGGCCCTAACGTGTAGGAGAAATAGTATAATACCACATCTCTCAGTGGAGAAAAAAAAAATTTATTCTACAATTTGATATAAGAAAGGAAGATAGTGTAATAGTTGAATCTCTTAAGAGAGGGGATTGTATTTTACAATTAAATTGAGTATATTATACTATATTATATATTATAACATAGGAAAGGATGATAGTATAATACTCGCGTCTCTTGGAAAGGATGATAGTATTATACTGTAATTAAGAATAAAGTAAATAATTGTAATAGTTGATGGAAAAATTAATGATTGATATTTTAATACATACAAATATTATTTATTATGTATATATATGTAATTTTAATTGTTGATTTTCTCCTTAATAACTAACATTGTATGCAGTAAAAAAAACTAACACTGTATAGTTTACCATTTAAAGTGATTTAGTCACTTTAGAAAAGTTGAATTTAATATATATCCAATATTGCATGACTAATTTCTTAAAAAAAATATGATTGGTCAATGAAATCTTTTTTCTTAATTATATTTTATTTATTCATAAACAATTTTATTATATTAATTTTAATCAATTTTATTGATGATTAATATTCACCGCAAAATTAATTGACTACCTTTTGTGTGTTCTTTCTTTCAATCACATTTTTACTATTTATAAAATTAGAAGGTGATACCTTATTTAAGGAAATATATTTTAATATTACCTGAACCAATCATTTATTGATGACAAAATAGTTTAATTTTGAATCAATAATAGATATACTTTTATTTCTTATTTATATATTTACTAATTTTTTCAACTACGCTTTATTCCTTCATAATTTTTATTATTATCGATCGGTTTTGTAAATGATTAATATTCTCAAAACTTAGTTGACCATTTTTTATGTATACTTCCTTTTCAATTACATTTTTTTCCTACAAGACTCGATCTGATACCTTGTTTAAGGGGATATAATTTAGTATTATCCAAACAATTGATTTGTAAGATTGATATAATAATATAAGGTTTTATTTTGTTTAGATGTGAGAAAATAATCTATTTAGTAAAATAATTTATGTTTAATTTCCTATGTATAAGATTATCTTGAATCAACAATAATTAGGTATCGCAAGTGATATTAGTTTCTAACGCACTGAGTTAGAAGAAACTCTTCGTATCTAAATCTGGACAAAAATATATATATACAATATTATTAGGAATAAATTTTTAAAAATATGAACAATAATTATATACCAACGAAAGTTAGATTTAGCGTAAGAAATTAATCTCTTATAATGTAGTAAACTAAAGTTTAAATCTCCAGTGGAAGGTGTTCTTGTTTAGTACTAGATTGTGAATAATAATAATAATAATAATAATAATAATAATAATAATAGAGGAAGATAATAGTAAAAGTATAAGTGGCAGACAGCTGATGTCGAAATGATTATGACCTCAAGAGATCGTTTAAGGGAGTGATGATATCATAATTTGATGATAAATAAATTAGTAAATGTTTCCGAAGTTAGTAATTAACTCATGCACAACTTATAACTTACGTTGGTCAGAGAATAATTAGAACTATTTATATTTTATCTGCTTTTTTATATTTTAATTAAAATTTGAATATGAATATTTTTTAAAATATTATTATTTAATTCATATTATTTATCTTTTTATATATTATTTTCAGTTTATATATTATTGTTTTTCTCTTTCTTTTGATAACAACATAATACTGGTCATATATATATATATACAGAGAGAGATTTTAAAATAAAAGATAAATAAAATTATTATTTTTCTTTAAACATGACGGCTAAATAATACAATATAGCTTCGAATTTTTCTACATCTTATAATTTTTTATATTTTTCTTTCTTGTCACATTATGTATTATTTTTATCATATTTTTTTATCTTTACTTTTATTTATTTTTTAAACTAGAGAATCAAATTCAAATACTAAATTCTTTTACAACTTATGCACACCGTCAAGCCTACATCTCTTTTCAGTCTTTAAGTACATACATTCTTTAGAAGTGTTAAAACATCTTTATCCTTTTTATACACGTGACGTTAGGTTTGATTTGCGATGTACACAATAAAATAAATTAAGAGGAGTTCCACGTAGGCACGTACAGTTAAAAACATAGTCTCTTTACATGAGATATATGATAATATTCTATAAAAAAAAAAAAAAATAGAGCGCAAATTAAGATTAAGAACATAATTACGAAATTTGATTCGGCTCGTTCGGTCGGACCTCGTGATCTAATTGGATTGATTCTATTATTGGATCGGTCACGTAATTGAATCGGGATGATCCGGCCAACCTTAATTGATTGACTACTAGATTGAACTGGTCTAACTCATCGGTTTAAAAAAAAACAAAAATGAACCCCTCGTTGTTTTGATGTCTCATTATTATCAATTGTTATTTTAAATTTTAGAATATTGATAAATTTTTCTTACTCAAATAATATTAATTAGATACTATACATATATATAATTTTAAATTTTTAATATATATCATGCCAAACCAAATTAATTATTGTATCATCGGTTAAACGACTTACCTACAAGGTCAATAATCATATTGGATTTCACAACTACGATTAAGAATAAATCTAACAAATCTAACATTAATTCTGTTGTGACATTCTCATAATTAATTTTTTAATAATTAATCCCTAAAACGGCCAAAAGAAAACCAATAAATGACAAAAACTTTAAAAAAAAAAAAAAAAAACTTCCTAGCATGCTACTAATTAGTTTCCTTAATTTTTCTAGATTCTTAAAAAAAAAAAAAAAAACCGCAACTGGCTTTTCTTTATGACAAGAAAATTCCAAGTAAATCCAAAGCAGCCGTTATTTAAAGCCGAACTTGAACTTCGCCATAGCACGCACACACAACACACAACAACACAAAAATTCTCAAAGGCTCAAACTCAAACGGTACTTACAAAAAAAAAAAAAAAACGAAACGAAACCCACTCTCACCATGATAGCGTACCTAGAACACTTTGTGCACGGAAATGACACAGAATCGATGCCAAACGACGACGTTTCAGCTCTCGATGGAGCTTTTCACTTCGGCGCCACCGCCGCCGCCGGCAAGGACTTCGGCGGGATGAAATCCGTTAAGCCGCGGGCGGTTATTCGCCCCGCCTTGGCCGGCGACGTGGAGAGGGCGGTGAAGGAGGCGGCGCGCACGACTTACCTGACTGTGGCGGCGCGCGGCAACGGCCACTCCATCAACGGCCAGGCCATGGCGGAGAAGGGCCTGGTCCTCGACATGCGCGCCATGGAGGACCACTTCACCCTCCTCTCTCTCGACGACGGGTCACTATACGTCGACGTTTCGGGAGGGGCATTATGGGAAGATGTTCTCAAACGCTGCGTTTCGGAGTTCCGCCTCGCGCCGCGGTCTTGGACCGATTACCTCGGCCTGACCGTCGGCGGGACGCTCTCCAATGCCGGCGTCAGCGGCCAGGCCTTCCGCTACGGCCCGCAAACCGCCAACGTAACGGAATTGGAGGTGGTGAGCGGCAAAGGCGAAACCTTAGTCTGTTCCGAATCACAAAATTCGGAACTCTTCTTCGCCACCCTGGGAGGATTAGGCCAGTTCGGCATCATAACTCGCGCTCGAGTCCCGGTTCAACAAGCCCCGGACATGGTAGGTTAAATAAAATAATTAAACTAAAATATTACCTATCTAATAAAAAAAAATATTTTTTTGTTATTAGGTGAGATGGATAAGGGTGGTGTACACAGAATTTGGCGACTTCACTCGAGACGCAGAGTGGCTGGTGACTCTCCGAGAGGGTGATGGTTTTGATTACGTGGAAGGTTTCGTTTTTGTCAACAGTGACGACCCTTGCAACGGCTGGACCACCGTCCCCGTGGGCCCCAACCAATACTTCGACCCGGTTCGGATTCCTTCAACCGCCGGCCCGGTTCTCTATTGCTTAGAACTTGCCCTTCATTATCGTAACCAAGACCATCCTTCCGCAGTTGATATGGTAATTAAGTATTTAAGTGTGTTAACTTTATATTTTTTTTCTTCTTCTTCTTGGGGTCTCATTATTCAGCAGGATGTGATGTGTGTACACACACACTCTCTAGCTGGCGTTTGCGATTTTTGTCTTTTATTTGGGAGTGTACGGGTCGGGCACCAATGATGGTTTAGTTTTGACCTAGTGGGTCTCTCTTACTTTAATAAAAGACTTTAAGCACATAAAAACCTTAGCTAAAGAGAAAAATTGAATAATCAAAATAATAATAAATTGAAAACAAGTAAACAACTACTTACCTTATAGGCAGATTTGAAGTGGGTCCCTGGTAAAAAGTCAATATACGCAGATTTTTTTCACCCACACATGTACCAAGTTAAGTCGACGGAGGATGGCTTATTTAATTCACGTCTGGCATCAGGTCCATAGATAACGTCATGTAGATCCATTGGGGGTAATAGAGATAAGTGTTTGTTTGTGATTTTTTTTTATTTTATTTTTATTTACTACTATTTGGTGGGGGTGATAATTTATTTTTGTTTTTTTCCATGAAAATGGCAATGGTTTCGTGAAAACTGACTATTCGGTCATGATGTATCTTCCATTGGATTTTCTGACACATCACACACTCGCCCAAAATGGCCTATGTTTTTCGTTTTAAATTACCGAAGTGGACTGTACCTTTGCGTGGCCTGATACCTTAGCAATTAGCACAAAATGGCAATGGGGAGTTCCTTTGTGGTTAAGGTTAAAATGGTCATGTTACATCAGTGGGTGCTCCATTGCTCTGATCATTGAGATCTCGCTGACGTTTCGGTCCCCACACTTCCGAAAATGGCCAAGAAGCCATCATTTTCTGGAATCTGTAGGAAAAATATATGAATTTAATCCAATTACGTAAATACCCCTCCTCCTCCTCCTCCTCCTTCCAGTAACACTTTTTATCTTTACACAAATGCCGGACCAGTTAATGAATCAAAAGGGAAGGGTTTTTATTGAAAGTCCTAAAATTATGATGATAATAATTTTTGTTTTTCTATGATTTTATACCGTAAATACTTTTTTATTTTAGTTTTTACCCGGTGATTATGATTATGATCCTTGTTTTTAGGAGGTGGATAGATTACTTGGACGGTTAAGATTCGTTGAGGGTCTAAAGTTCAGCGTGGATGTGACGTACATGGAATTCTTGCTACGTGTGAAGCGTGTGGAGGAGGATGCAAAAGCCAATGGAATCTGGGACGCACCCCACCCATGGCTGAATATGTTCGTCTCCAAGTCCAACATCGCTGAATTTGATCGTGAAGTGTTCAAGAAAATCCTCAAGCACGGAGTTGGTGGCCCCATTCTAGTGTACCCTCTTTTGCGAAGCAAGTAAGTACAATTTTTGACGGTGAAATCAAATAATATTTCTCATTTCTATACAATTCCTATAAACTTTTACCTTATTGCACTTTAGTCCATCTTTGTCTTTATTTTGTATGTATAGTTTTTTCCTCTTTTTTTCCCACAAATTTAAAATTGAACAAATATATGTTTTGTGAAAAGTAAAATTTCAAAACATTTGAAACAAACATGCATTTAGTTTGTTGTTGGTATCTTAATTGTACAACTTTGATTTATTGGTTAAGTTGACATCTAATATTTTATAGAAATATTGATGCGACACTCTTTTGCACTATCTTATCAGTATTTTTTTGTTAAATATTAGATGCTAATTTAATAATAGGCAAAAATTGCACAATTAAAAGAGTGAAGAGTCAAATTTGCTAAAAAGAAAAATGGAAGATTTTAAATTCACATGACAAAAAAACGTGATTATGTATTTTCATGTGACCTTAAATTTTACCAAAAAATCAAAATTGAGATTCTTTTCCTGTTACTTTCATTTGCTTCAATTTCACCACCTAGAAAATATTTATTCAGGCATTAATGAGCTCCACAGGCCAGATTTGGCAAAATCTTTCCTCACCCTTTGTTGAGGGGATAGGAAGCTAGGGTAGCTACATTACATTCACGTCAGTCTCTAATTTTAATGCGTTTGTTGGGTTGGTTGTGTGTATGAGCTTGACCTTGACACGAACTGGTTTATTATTCTTATTATGCTG
>NC_038253.2:38488881-38651064 GCF_000004515.6 Glycine max
TATGCTCTCTTTGAGACTGTTTTGCTTTCAGTGTCATTTTTGTGCGAGGAAAAAAAATCATGTGGTATTTGAATTACTTTTTTCATTGGAGCGTTCTTCATAAAATTGTTCAAAAAACAAAATGTCTATTTTCAGTTTTTTATATTTCTTGGGTACGTTCTTCTTATATGATGATCTTTACCAAACTCGATTTTTTTTTTAAATTTTGTTTTGCCACATGTTTTCGTGAACCTGATGTTTGTTGATTTTTCTTGTATTTCAGTTGCAACAAGTACTCTTTTGACTTGAGTTACGTTGAGAAGACAACCACAGAGACTCTAGTTTTGGGTGTTGGGCCTGTGAAGGCCCAATTGGAGGGTGCTGAAATGGGTGTTGCATCTGAGAACGGTGGCTGCAACTGTGGATCAAGCTGCACCTGTGACCCATGCAACTGCAAGTAAGGTCAAGATGTATAACCTTGAAGCAGAGATAGCTGTAATATATGTATCAACAAATAATAAGAAGTAGAAGTTGCGTTTGGAGCTTTAGAATAAAGTGTTTGCTATGTGTTTTGTTGGTCTTTTATAAATATGTAATTTGAATCATCAATCTCTGCTTATAAATGAATACTTTTGGTGTTATATGAATAAAAAGTTTGTTGGGTTATTTCATTAAGTTGGGCATAGCGGCAATAAAGTTGCATTTAAATACATTATTACGGCTAATTAATAATTAGAATAAGATTGATGTTTGCTACGCATTATTACGGCTAATATATATAAAATTCAAGAAGTTTCAACTGTAGCAAACATCAAGTCAATCTACCGTAATGTTTCCAGAATTGATTGCTTCTGTAAAAAAAAAAAAGTTGATTACTAAAAAAAGGATTACTATAATAAAAAATAAAAAATATAAAAATTTGACCGAGCAATAACGTTATGAAATAAATAAATTTATCATTATTAAAAGTAGAATAGAGCCTTCGAGCTTTTTTCCGCCTAAACTTACAGCAAAACAAAAAAAAAAATTATAGTCATTAAATATGATATGCAATTACATCATATATTTTTTATAATTGTAATTATAATAATGATTAGCAATTATTAAAAATTAGAATAATGATAATGGTTAATAACTATTATAATACTGCTATATATAATCTCTTTTTGGACGTTATCCTCAAGACATATTTCGTTGAACACCTTGTGTGTTAATTGAAAAATCAATTTAGTTAAATTCACCTGTCAATGGTGTAAGTATGATCATGCTGCTTATACAGGGTTGCTGTAACCATTGCCTATGCCGGATCATGTGTGACAGCACATATCAATGGACTTTATAGAGGGTCTACTCCTTTCGAATGGCAAACAAGCTATCTTTGTGGTGCTGGATCGTTTGAGTAAAGCTGCACATTTTATACCCTTATCACATCCATATACTACCAGCACAATAGCTCAAGCTTTTATGGATCATGTTTTCAAGCTATATGGTTTTCCATCCTCTATAACAAGTGACAGGGATTCAATCTTCCTCAACAAATTCTGGCAGGAATTAATGGCATTCTAGGGTGTGCAATTGCAACTATCTAGTGCCTATCACCCTCAGACGGATGGACAAACTGAGGTAGTCAATAGGTTTTTAGAAACCTATTTGAGGTGTATGTTTGTTGATTCTCCTCAACAATGGTCTAAGTGGTTACCTTTGGCAGAATGGTGGTACAATACCACTTTCCACTCAGCTATTCAGACTACACCGTATGAGGTAGTATATGGTCAGCCCCCTCCTATTCATCTACACTATTTGCCTGGTGAATCAAAGGTGCAATTGGTGGATCGCAGTTAGGCAAAAAGAAAGGAGATGTTGAAGGTTTTAAAATTTCATCTCCAAAGAGCACAAAATAGGATGAAACAGGTGGCTGATAAGCATAGGTTTGACAAGCAATTTTTTGTTGGAGACTTGGTTTATGTAAAATTGCAGGCCTATAGGCAAGTGTCCATTGCTCCAAGAGCTAATGAGAAGCTAGCACCTAAATACTTTGGGCCATATCCCGTGATTAGTAGAATTGGAGAGGTTGCCTATGAATTGAAGCTGCCTGATCATGCAAAAATTCACAATGTCTTTCATGTTTCACAACTTAAGAAGCATATTGGTCAATTCATTCATTCTCCAACACTACCTGATTTTATTCCTAAAGCTACAGGGCCTAAAGAACCAACAACAATACTGGATCCAATGATATTGAAAAGAAAGGGACAAGCTGTCACAAAAGTTTTGGTTCAATGGAAACATCAACTTCCAGAGGATTGGGAGTTCTATTATGACTTGAAGAGGAGGTTTCCACAGTTCGATTCTTGAGGACAAGAATTTTGTAAAGGGAGGGCTATGTTAGGGAAATGCAGTTACTCATGTTATTACTAATATAGCCTTGATAGTTGTAATTGAAATCTAGAATTGGTTGTTAGTTAGTTAGTTACTTGTTATAAATGGAGATTTGTTGGTCAAGTTAGGCAGCTATTGTAAAAAACTATACTTTTGAATCCTCCTCATTGTAATTGATTCTATAATCAATAATATTCAGTTTGGATTTCTTTCTTCCCATAGGAATTCCTGGACAAATTTCAGTCTAATTCTTTGAATCATTGCATAAATTCCTAGGATTTACTCTATTTCCTAAACACCCATAACAATAAATCATCTTAGTTTCAAAATATATAAAACAAAACTATGAGTGTATGTTTAATTTGAATTACCGAGATAAACATTTCACATTCATTCATCAAAATAAGAGATACAATCACACCCCTCGATTGAAAAGAATTCAAGCATAGTTCGAATTAAAAAAAGCTATCAATCGATTACTATGAATGGATTAATCAATCCTACCCCTAATCCCAAATCAATTTCCCATATCTCAACATAATCACGCATCAACTAAGAAAATACAAAAAATAGAAAAAGGGAGAAAGACACAATTCATAAATATGAAAGTTAAAGCATGGAGGAACTCAAATTTACGATAGGCTTGAGACCTTGGATTGAAAGGACATTAGCTCTCCGTGAAAATCTTCTTTGGATGGTTTGATTAAGCAAAATAAGAAAAGAGAAGAAAGGGGAAAAAGAAAGAGAAGAGAGCACACAAACTTATGAAATTAAAATGAGTGTAATATAAAGTGTTGTGTGTTTTTACAAAGGAGTAAAGGTATTTATTATAAAAGAGAGAGTGAAATTCGTAGGTCTTTCAACATTGACAAAAATCCGTTCACTAAAAACACTAATGGACCACTAAACACAAAATAGGCCCAAATAATTCAAGTGCAGGACCAAGACTTTGTAGATCCAGTTTGACCACTTACACCTTGGAATCAGCTAAAGCTTGTAAATAGAAAATTGCAGAGCTTCCTCTTATCTTTCCAGCAAGACCAAAACCATCTCAACCGGTGCTCTGAGCAGAGAGTTATAACCTGTACACTCAAACAATGCCAAGAGTAGAAAAAAAATACAAAAATTAAGAAAATCTGACACTTGGGCCCAATGATGCCCAACCTCACAAAACTCAATTAAAAAGGTTCAAAACCATCATAAAAATGTGTTTTATATTTTCAGGGTGAAATAACTATGCCTACTTGTTTTTCACATGATTTTTTTGCTGAAATTCCACACGTGGTGAAGCTCACAGATCCTGCTTCAAATTTGTAACTTTTATGGACTTAATGAGGGAGGTTGGTTAAGTATATTTATTGTCCGGGTCTAAATAAATATGTGACTTTTATGGACTTGCTGAGGGAGGTTGGTTAAGTATGATGTATTTTAACAAAGAACATGTTTATGAAGAGTGTTAAAAACCATTTGGGAGAGGAAAAAAATAGTTTCCTTAAATTCCTCAATCAGATTATCAGAGTTAATGGACATGAAAACCCCAGTTCAAATCTTTAAGTTGCATTTTATTTTGGACATGTTTTGATGATATCAATGGATCTGATTTGATAAATTTTTTAACATTGCTTCTTATTTCTTATTCAAAATTGATCTACTGTTATTGGGATAAATGAATATTCATATAGTTTTGAGCTGCTATGTTTGAGACAGACTGCAATCACTGCATTCCAGATTAGTGGTTTTGAGTTTGCTATGTTTCACCCTCCTCCAAAACATTCAAATCTGCATTCCAAAGTCCTGCAAAGTTTAAACACCAGCTTTTTAAAAGAATCCACATCTACTAAAAGAGACTCAATACTTTGCCATAAGCCAATACGAGTCCAAACCTAAATGCTACTTGGACTAGTAAAGATATTAAATGTAATCTTAGGATACCAAGTTTTACATAAATAATAATGCATAGACTTTAATAAAATTCTACTCCACAAAGATATCAATTTCAAAGACGTTCCTACAGCCCAAGATTACTAATCGTTAGTGGAATCATACCACAAAATAGTCATCATTGGCGGCTATTATTGTTGTTAAAAGTAGTGTTGTATATTATTGTTATATGTCGTTATTAGAATTATCCATCTTCTTAAGAACTTTAAGTGGTTATAAGTTTGTATCGTGAAACCAATTACATTGTCGAAGAAGGTTAAATGGTATAATAAAAGAATTTCTGCAAGTATTGGTTCAAACTTCTTAATTTTATCTAATGGATCCTAATAATATTAAAAAGAAATTCAAAAGTAACATCAAAATTAATTAGAAATAGAAATCTAGGCCATAATTTGTACACGTGATTATATTCTATTGGTCTACTTAACAAACGCACCGAAATCTTTAAAATGTTAGAGCATATGGAAGTAAACACCATTTTTTTTAATGTGACGTATCTTATATTGTTGGGGTTTCTTTTCCCCCTTTTTTCTTTTATTGCACTTATCAGTTGCCCCTATCATAGATAATGATAAGAGATTTGCAACAAAAAAAAGATAATGATAAGAGATTTATCAGAGAGAGAGAAAATGATAAGAGAAGTTTGTTCTTTCAAGCAATTCAAAGTTCTTTAACTTGAACACAAGAAGCAAGTTGTGCCACTTGAGAAGATGATACGTGCTCAATTTTAATTTTTAAATAAAAAAGATTCTAAATATTGAGCCACACTTATCCATGACATCAATCAACTGTGACTGTGACCGCTTTAACACTTGAATTTTTGTTGTTACATATTAAGAAAATGAGTACTTTAACTAGTGATTGATATTGTGTTGTTCACTTTTAAAAAAATATCGTTATTGATTTTTATATTTTGAATAGGCACGCAATTCCATCCCTACAAGCTTTTTTATATACATTTCGAGAATCGGTCTTTCTAGTTTTAAATTAAATAAATTCTTGGATCTGTGGGGAGAAACAATGTGATTAGGTAATCTATAACGTTAGTTTTCAGCTTTCAAAATGGTATTTTATTCTTAGTTATATTATTAATTTGATTTGATTATTCCGCTCAAAAATTGATTTAATCTTTCCATTCAAAATCTTTTATACATGTCTTTATAATTTTTAAATTAGGCAAAATAGTTAATATTATATTTTCATAATGTTATTATAAATGAGAAGAAAACCTAAACAATAAGAATTGTTTAAATTATTTAAGAATTATAGAAACGTTTTAATTATTTGTATATATAAAAGCTTAATTAATTTTTGACTTAAAGCATAAGTGTTGATTAGCCTTTAATATATTTTACTAGACATATGACCTGATCTCATATGCATGCAAGCTTGTTAACAAGGCCGCACAAATAAAATTTTTACACTTGGGAATAAAATTCAATAATCCAATCCAAAAAAATCCATTATCCAATGCCTTGGGCGGTGATACAAACTACAAAGTCCTTAGAATCCAGAAGAAGAAAAAACTCCTTAGAAAGATTTATCGTTGAAATTGTGAATATTATATTTTTTTTTTCAGTGGAGACGGCGATCCCAACTTTCTTTTTGTTTTGGGGCCAACTGTTGATGGCTTCTTTTTATTTTTCAAGACTATTTTTTAGGACATATTGTTAGTTGCTTATAATCAATCGATACAAGTAATAATGATTTATAATTTTTAACAAGTTGTTAAGAGTTTAAATTTTAACTTTTTGAGGATGAAATAAATGTATTAGAAAGATAATACTTATTTTATGATCTTAAATACAAATTAATCATTATTTCTTTCATATCAATAATATGATAAAAAAACTGTTAGAACTTAGTGATTTATTGTTACAACAATATTCGTGCATGAATCCAGCACTAAATATAGAATTTTTCTATTTATGTCACTAATTATGTATAATATATTAGGCTCTACTCATAGGATCATACAACAATATTTATGTCACAATTATGTATGAATGATAATATAGCATGTTTAAAATAGAAAGTCATACCCCTTTGGGGATTGGTTTAGAATTATATATATATATTTTAAAAATGGCTCTTAAGGCGAGTATTGGGACGGCCTAATTGAACAACTAACCATTAAAAGAAGGTCAAATTGTATTTAAGTATACTTCACTCCACTTGTAGTCACACTTGCATCTCTATATATTTTATTATTACAAACTATTTGCTATATATATATATATATTTGGGTGGATTAATTTCACTCTAATACTAAAATTGCAGAACAAGTGGAATAATGGGTATCTGCATATCCGTTGCAGAAGAAGCTCATGATGATGATAATGTGACAATATTTGAAGCAAGAAAGGTTCTAAATGGGAGTCAGAGACTTTGCTCTGTTTACTCCAAACAGGGTAGCAAAGGACTCAACCAAGATGCTGCCTCTGTTCATGAGGTTTGTCTTACTGTTTCATTACTTGCACATGAAATAATTCACAATATTTTTTGTAATTATTTTTATTTTTCACTTATTTTTCATTTTCTTGCGTTTATGCATCTCACAAGTAGTGGCTAAATCAGAAGGGACAACTTAGTTGTTCCTTCTCTTATGTATTTTTTTTTATGTTTAATAAAAGGAGCATAAAATTTATATTAGAGAAAGACATATCCCTTTATAAGTTTAAGAAAGACCACCAACTTTAGCAAAGATTTATAGTGGAGTTTATTTGTCATTTACCAATAGAGAAAATCTGATAATCAAACCAAATTGCAATTAGCGCGAGCAGAAGACTCGACTAGATGTGTGAATTAATCTTAGCATATCTTATGCAAAAATGATATATGATTTTTAAAATAATTATAAAATTCAACAATCTTATCTTATGTAATAAACCATAAATGAATGACAGAAAAACTAACACATTCTAAATGAAGTTCAAACACATTATTGCTTGTTTTATTAGTCAGTCTTCTGTAACTAATTAAGACTATTGGAGCACATAAAATTAATGAAACATCCTTTTTTTTTTCTTATCTTTGTCTGTGTTTTTTTTTCCCAAAAGGGTTATGGGATGGAGGATGGAACATTTTGTGGAGTTTATGATGGGCATGGAGGGAATGGACACAAAGTGAGCAAAATAGTAAGCAGTCGTTTATCTTCCCTCATACTGGACCAAAAGAATGTTCTTGAAAGGATTGATGAGATAGAAAATGGTTACAACAACACCACAAAAAAGCATGTTAACTCAGTGAAAGAGGAATTGCCTGCAAGGAACTTTCAGAAATGGAAAGAAGCAATTGTTAGTGCTTTCAAGGTGATGGACAAAGAGGTGAAGCTTCAAAAGAATCTAGACTGCTTTAGCAGTGGAACCACAGCTGTAGTTATCATAAAACAGGTAAAGAACCTTCCCATTAGATTCTGTATTTATGAGTAAATTACATTAATACCTCCTTAGATTTTTTCTAATTATACATAATCCTTTTCTTTGTTTAATGTTTACAATAATCTTTTTTGTAGGGAGTGTGTAATTAATATACAAGAAAATATAACATACAAGGAAGTGTATGTTTTCAAATATTAAAAAAGAAAAGAGTTAGTGTAGATATAGAAAAAAAGTGATATTATGTGTAATTAAAAAAAAATAGAAGGTACAGTGTAGTTTGTTTTATATTATTTGTGATTTGTGAAAAGTACATAATGTAACAATTGTTAATACGCAGGGTGAAGGTCTTGTCATAGCTAATCTGGGTGACTCAAGAGCAGTGTTGGGAACAATCTATGATGAAAAACTCGTAGCCATTCAATTGACCACTGATTTGAAACCTGAATTACCTCGTAAGACTCTTCTTATAAACTAGCATGCAGTTTCTTCTTTCAGTTTCAGACATAACTTTTCTTGAGGTCTAAACCAGCAAAAAAATCACTAGTTAGTTAGTTAACATAGTAAGTGAATTAACTGACCGAAGATTATTCTAACTTAATAAGTAATCAGGATTCTTGAGCTTAAGTCTTGAAAATACAACTACTATCATAACTAATTGGAAAAATAGTTTTACTCCTTATGAAAGAGAGCTACAATTAATGGTTACACCTTATGAAAATACAACTACTATCATAAATAATTGAAACTATTTGATTTAAGAAGAAAAAAAACTTAAATTTGGCAGTCAGCGCGGTCCTTTCATTAAGAAAGAAAATAATTTAATTCTTTACTTTAACAACTACCAGTTAATTTGATATTTAATTTCGGTGAGTTCATAAGCTAATTTAGTTTCTTACCTTGGAGTAATACTGTTTGGTACAAAAGAAATTAAATCAAAAGACATAGAACTCAATCTCGTGATTTCCATTAAACACGTGAGTTTACTTTTACTTCTTTAACTTTCAAATAATAAATAAAAAAGTGTACACATAACCTCTTGTAGAATTTGCACTATTATTTTTCGTTCTAAATAGACCTATGATTGTCAAATTCAGACACTAAATTGGATGATTTAAAGAACTAAGTTGACCAATGTATCAATTTGAAGGATTAAAATAAAGTTAGGGACTTTTTCTTAATGTTAATGATTAAGAGTATGTTTGATTTGTCATTGAGTGACCTCAAACGTCCGTTTAGTTGTAGCTCTCTCTCATATATTTCTGTGTTTGGTTTGTTATTGAGTGACCTCAAATGTCCGTGTAATTGTAGCTCTCTTTCATATACTTGTCCTTTCAACGGTCTTGGAACGTGTGCTGTTAATAAATCAACACACTAAATTGATAGATGATATCAACATATTAACTATTATATATTAAAACAATATTTTATTTGAACTCAAATGAAGCAAAATTTTCCAATCTATTTCTTTTTCTCATCTTGACTATTGATGATTTTGATCTAATTTACATGCACAATAGTTAAAACACATTCAATTTCTTCTCACTAACAGGAGACTTGCAACAAAAGCCACTCAATCACTTTTTCAATATGATAGTCACGAGTCATATCATACGGTATATACCAACTTATATTATTCCTATATTTAAACCTGTACTAGTAGTTTTAAGAAGCAAATTAACGATGTAGACGTGTCTAAACTACTAAAACCAAGTACATTAATTTGAGAGGTAGAAAGATTTATGTGTAATAAATTGGAATGCAGGAGAAGCAGAAAGAATAAGGAGGTGCAATGGTTGTGTGTGTGGGTCGAATGAAGAACCAGATATCCAGAGAGTGTGGATGCCCAACAATGAGAATTCACCTGGCCTAGCCATGTCTCGATCTTTGGGAGATTTCCTGCTCAAAGATCACGGTGTCATTGCCATCCCTGATGTTTCCTATCACCCTCTAACATCAACTGACCAATTCATTGTTCTTGCAAGTGATGGGGTAAGTCATACGTGATATTTGCATGATACCAAAGTGTCATTTAATTTTTGCATGTGAAGATTCAAAAGAAAATTTAACAAAAAAGATTTACATCAATAAATCATGAGCAATCACACAAAAAAATTTGACATCACACTTTAACTCAAAGAAAAAAAAGAATAAAAACATCAACAAAAAACTTAAATAACTTGAAAAATTGTTCAGCCAACATGACAGACTATACGGATTTTATAATACTATTAATTATAAACTAGTAGTGGACCCCGGACCCGTGCATTGCATGGTTTTAAAAAAAAAACAAAGAAAGAGAAAGTAGAATAATGAGTAAAAAACCTTAAGTAACTTAAAATTTGTCTGGCCAACATGTAGCGATGGCTGGACAGTTTTTATAATACTATTGATTAAAAAATCGTAAATGAAAGTCACTTAAATATGAAATGAAACCCATAAATTTATGTTTCAGAATTTAACAAAGTGTACTAAGAAATGTAATACGTCTCAATAAAAAAGTTATTTGTGTGAAATTAATTAATGAAGTATCATTTTTGCACAAGCATTTTTTGAAACTTTTTTGTTCTTTTCCTGTTTATAGGTGTGGGATGTACTAAGCAACAATGAGGTTGCATCAATTGTGTGGAGTGTAGACAGTGAAGAGGCAGCAGCAATGGCAGTAGTGGAAGCAGCCACTGCTGCATGGAATGAGAAGTATCCTTCCTATATGGCAGATGACTGCACCGTGGTTTGCCTCTTCCTGCACAAGAAATCACAACTTACTAACTTAAGTGCCCCTTAACTTATATTCTAGACATAAAAGCCTTGCTAGTTGCCTCAAATAATGCATTGTAATACGGCCACAATTATGCTTATTGAGAACTAGGATTCATTGTTAGTTGCTTCTTCCTGAATCTGAAGTTGATGTTGAATTAAAGCAAACTTCTGCATTTGACATAAAAGCCTTGCTAGTTGCCTCTTCCTGCAGAATACAATTGATTTTAAAATATAATTTATGTTTTAGATGTTCTTATTTTAAAAGAAATTCCCAATGTATAATTTTTTTAGTCAAATGCAGAAGTATGCTTTAATTCGATCAACATCAACTTTAGATTCAAACTCAACTTAACAAGAAAAACAAAATGTGAATATTCACCTAAAGTCATAAAGTTATACTAACTGATATTTCAATATGATTTTACACAATCTAATATGAATCCAAACACATAAACAATACCAATCACATTAATCTCTAAAAACTAAATTACCATACAATATATGCTTTTCGTCCGTCAAATTGATTCATATCACACTTAACTAAAGAATTAATTTGACTTGACAGTAAAGTGCATATTTTGTGGACTTAAATGATGATTTTATCTTCCAGAAGCTAACACTATCGATGATTAAATTTGGTTATTTACTTCATCCAAAATTGGGCATGACCAAAGTCTCCCACATCGCTTCTATAATCTTAAATTCTTACTTTTTAAGTGAAACTCTGGGAGGATTCAGCTGGAAAGAAATAATTCCCGATTCATAATCCATAAGAAACTAATGCAACTCTTCATAAGATACTAATCAGACACTTTCGACCAACAATATAACTTTCATTATAATATTTTCTATTATCATTTAAGTGTATCAGAAAGCTTATGCTATGATAGTAAATACCCCTCCTTTCAACACAAATGACAAAATCCTTCCCAACAAAATTCAAATAGAAAATACCGCTCCATCTGTGAACTTGTTTCGCAGGCAGATGAAGAAGCAAGGGTGAAAGAGCAAAAATGAGAGAGAACTTTATAAAGAAGGCTGCAATGTAAGATGTGAAAATGGAGAATGAGGAAGTGTTGCATCAGCAGACTGCAATCTATGATGAGAGAAAAAAAAAACTGTGACAGGATGAAGGTCTCTTTGTCAGGAAACAGGTATCCTTAATCTGTCATGAACCTGATGACCGCTAGCAAATGTATGTTGGGAATTCAAGGGGAGTAAAGACCAGAGAGATTTACATCAATGAGTCATAAGTAATCGCATAAGAAAACTTGACACCACACTTTAACCCAAAATCTTAAGACTCAAGTTTATGGGTCTTCTACTCACTTTATGGTGCTCAACCTTTCCACTTCTATCGTGAGATTTCATCTCACACTTGTACTCCAACAATCTAGAGCTACCATCCCCTTGAGAAGAATCCTCTTTCTTTTGCGCAAGTGGTTGCTTCACATTTGGCTGCCTGAATTGCTTTTGCATTATTATAAACGAGAAACTAATTATTACAAAGCAAATGATGATATGATGATATGAATGACCTTGGTTAGGGGAAGACCTATATTTATATATACCTCTCACTATATGAACTGAAAAAGAAAGAAAAGAGTAACATTTCTTCCAATCCAAACTCACTGAATGTCTTCCTTATCATCCTCCCTTTGCCCATCACTTATTAATCAGTCCCCTCTAACCGAAATTCGATTCTTCTTGTCACCTACTTTCTCCTCCCACCACATAGAGTTAATGCAGTTCTGAATATCCCTTTCCTTGTATACGACTAGATTCACTACCTTCATCATAGGGTCACAAATAACAATTTCAAACCCCTTGCTCAAGTTCTAGACGGTAGGTGCATCCATAACAAACTCCACCGTTCCATTGAATACAAGGAACATAAATATAGAAAGAGAAGTGCTTAAGCACTAAAAACAGAAAGGTCAATCACACTCCTCAAACTCCTTTGCCTTATTCATTATCTCTTTGTAAGCATTTGGTTCTCGAACCTTAATGATACTCCACAATACACCACCCCCTGTTCGAAATCGCCTACCATCAACAGTCTTCTGGCCTCCACAAGCCTGTATAGCCTCCACCTGTGACTTTCACACTTGATTATTCAAGTTTATGACATGTGTATCAAATGGGACAGATAGGAAAAGAATACCGAAAACAATTAAAAATATAAAACAAGTCCATTCATTATGAGATTCAAGTCAGCAATATCTCATTTATAAATAATACAGAAATAATGTACATCATCCACTGCGATTCATAAAGAGTATAAGCAGCAAACAATCTCATTCATTAAATCAAAATGAAAACAGTAGAAACAAATGCAGAGATCCCGGAGAGTTGCTATGAGTTATATTGTGGCCCTCCTGGTCATAAGGAAAATGCTTGATGATACCTAGCATGTTCAAAACCAACATATTATCTTTAATTCACCAATTTTCCCTTGAGCTATTCGGCTATATAGAAGAAACTAAAGAATGATACAACTACAATGTTATGAAATAAAGATCCTGCCATATGAAATTTAGATAGCCCTCAGTAAAATAATGTTATGCATATCTAGAGAGATCCAATTTTGGCTCTGACTTTGTCAGCTGCTCCATTTAGGAGAGCAAGATAAAGAGAAGAAATAGATATCAACCTTCAAAACAATTAAATAATGGAACTGGTTCATCAGCCAGGAACATCAAAGCTCAGATTAAATCTGCAATGTTAGATACAACATTGTACACATCAGAATCATGAATGGTTGTATGGTGCAATGAAGAGTGGATAAGCATAATCAGCTCAAGGCTGATCCAAATCAAGTAGAATATTGTTATGATTGATCAATAATCAATCACTGGACTTCGAGGGCCAGACCTCCCAAGCACGAAAATAAGAAGATAAGTATTGAATTCGAAATGTTCATCTGCCTTCTTTCATTAAATGAGTATTTATAATGAAATTACAATAACAGAATTTGTATTTTTGTGTGGACAGATCCTAACAGAAAGGGAATATTCTTAGTAATGGCAGATAAGGATCAAGGGCTATTCCCCTGATATCCAGCTCAGCAATTCCAGCTCATCATGGCTCCTTTCAACGGTTGTTAACGGCTAGTGAAGTCCTTCAGGTAGGTAGGTGCTCTGATTCTCCTTTTGGGTCTCGTTTCTAGGTTGCTATCATTCCTCACTGCTTCCGGAAGCACCTTGTCCTCAAGGTGGTAATCAGCTCGCAACTGATCCCAATTTTCCCAGGTAGTATCATCTGGGGAAAGCCCCTGCCACTGCACAAGGACTTCGAGTGCAGAATCTTTGTTTCGACGAGTATTTAAGAAAGTCAGTGGTTGAATCAGTAAATGGTCATCGTTCGAAAGTATCGGTAAAGTGCTGGGGTGAGGGCTGGTATCCATCTCAGTGGAATGGTACGACTTCAAGAGAGAGCAGTGGAAGACGGGGTGTATCCTAGCTTCTTCTGGTAACTGTAGTTTGTAGGCCGTAGACCCAATGCGTTCTATGACCCGAAAGGGCCCATAGAATCTTTTATTGAGCTTCGAATAAGCACCTGTTTGACCCAAGATCGAAACCTGCCGGTGTGGTCGAAGTTTGACCAAGACCATGTCACCCACCTGGTATTCAACTTCACGACGCTTCTTATCTGCAAAGTACTTCATGCGACTTTGAGCCTTTTCCAGCTTCTTTTTTATTTAAGTGAAAACAGCTTCACGGTCTTTGAGCATAGTATCCACAACATCAACATTAGAGTCTCCTACCAAATATTGCAGAAAATTAAAGGGTTTCTTTCCGAATGTGATCTCATATGGAGAGAGACCAGAGCTTGAGTTCCAGGAAGTGTTATAAGACCACTCCACCCAACCCAGCAGTTTGCCCCATGAAGAAGGCCTCTTATGGACAAAAGCTCGAAGATACTGTTCAATCACCCGATTTAAGACTTCTGTTTGCCCGTCTGATTGTGGGTGATATGCAGAGCTTAAGCGCAGCTTGGTACCACTAAGGCGGAAAAGCTCTTGCCAAAATTTGCTGAGAAACAGAGGGTCGCGATCGAATACTAAGCTCCGAGGCATCCCATGAAGTTTTCCGACAAGGTCCATAAAGAGAATGGCCACCGTGTACGCCGTATGATGTGTTGGGAGCATGCCCAGATGGATTCCTTTTGAGAATCGATCTACAATGACCAAGATGGAAGTATTTCCTCGAAATGTCGGCAGCCCCGTGATGAAATCGAGGGACAAGTCCTCCCACGGCCGACAAGGCACCGGCAAGGGACACAACAGTCCTGTCGGTTTGCGTGTTTCGTACTTCGTCTGCTGACAATCCAGACATGAAGCAACGAATCGTTCCACATCCTTGCGAATTCCTTGCCAATAAAAATTCTCTGTTAGTCTGGCCAGCGTCTTTGTGACACCCATATGTCCCCTTGTGGGTGTACAATGGTACTCCTGTAGCAGAGTGTTCACAATGGGCATAGTGGAAGGGAGCCAAATACGGCCTTTGTGAAGGACGAAGTCCTTGGTGATTGAGAAATCAGGATTTTGATCAGGTTGAGCTATAATGGTTTGTCGGAGTTGAATGTAGTCTGGGCATTGCTCCAATTGGGCCTTGAGTTCCTGCAAAAATGTGAAACAGGGCACTGATAACAAGAGAAACAGCTCAGGAATTGGTTCAGACACTCGTGACAACACGTCAGCAACAACATTTGAACTCCCGGAACGATATTGTATGTTGTAATCGTAGCCCATGAGACGCGCGAGGTACTTCTGTTGCTCAAGTGTTTGAATCACCTGAGTAAGAAGCTCTTTTAAACTTCTGTGGTCTGTGAGAATTGTGAAGCTCCAGCCAAGGAGGTACTGGCGCCACCTCTTGACGGCGACCGTGATTGCAAATAGCTCCCGAATGTAAGTAGAGGCCTGAAGGAGTTTTGGGGGAAACATTTTGCTGAAATAGGCAACTGGGTGACCCTGTTGACTTAAAACTGCGCCCATGCCCGTTCCTGACGCATCTGTCTCTACGGTGAAGGGGAGATTGAAGTCCGGTAATCGTAGGACAGGGGAGGAAGTCAGCATCTGTTTGAGAGTAGTGAACGCGGCAGCAGCTTCTGGAGTCCAATGAAAAACTTCAAATGTGAGAAGTTTGGTTAAAGGCGCATCAATTGATGCATATCCACGAATGAATCTTCTATAAAATCCTACAAGCCCCAAAAAATTGCGGAGTGCACACGCCGATCGTGGTTCTGACCATTGCTGAATAGCCTGCACCTTAGCTAACACAGGTGCTACTCCTCGAGAAGACACCACGTGACCGAGGTACTCCACTTGAGGTTGAGCGAAGGTGCATTTTGAGAATTTCAAAACAAAATGCTCCTACAATAACACCTGAAATGCTTGTTCTAAATGGGAAACGTGATCTTCAAGTGTAGCACTATAAATAAGAATGTCATCAAAAAATACAATTATGAATTGATGAAGGAAGGGGCGGAATATGGTATTCATTGTAGCTTGGAAGGAGGAAGGGGCGTTACAAAGCCCGAAAGGCATCACCGTGAATTCAAAATGCCCATGATGGGTTCTGAAAGCTGTTTTGCTGATGTCACCCTCCGACATTAGGATCTGGTGATACCCCTGTAGTAGATCTAGTTTTGAAAACCAAGCTGCTCCTCCTAGCTCGTCGAGTAATTCGTCTATTGCTGGTATTGGAAAATGATCCTTGATCGTTAGAGCATTGAGTTCTCTGTAATCAACACAGAACCTCTAGGTTCCATCATGCTTGCGTACCAATAGCACAGGGGATGAAAATGGGCTTGTACTGGGCCTGATGATCCCGGTTCGCAACATGGAGCTGACCTGAGTCTCAATTTCGGCCTTTTGATAATGTGGATACCTATATGGGCGGACATTCACGGGCTCAGAGTTAGGAACAAGGTGAATATGGTGGTCTGTGGGTCGTGAGGGTGGAAGAGTCTGGGGAGGTTGAAATAGGGAAGCAAATTTGGTCAATAAGGATTGAATGTCTGGGGGATAGGTGGAGGTGTTCGAAGGTGTTTCGAGGGAAGTAACCGAGAGGAGGTAGCAAGCACTAGGATCATAGGTTTGAACCAGGTGTCGGGCTTGAGGAACCGACAATGGTTGAAGGGCAGAGGTGTCATCTCCTTTGAGTTCAATGGTACGGCCTTCATGCATGAACTTCATTGACAAAGTGGTGTAGTCAGTGAGGATGGGTCCCAGGGACCACAACCACTGTACCCCAAGGACTACGTTCGCGCCACATAAGGGTAAGACGTGGAGGTCAATGATGAAGTGAATTCCTTGAATGACTATTGAGACCTCAGTGCAAATTTGGTTGCAATGGAGGTATTGGCCATTACCAACCATGACCGTGAGGGGTGTGGTGTCACTAGGAAAGAGGCCCAATTCTGGAAGCATGGCATCTTGGATGAAATTATGGGTACTACCCCCATCCACCAAGATTAAAACCTGTTTTGAAGCCACTAAACCTGAGAAACGGAGTGTTTCTGGTGCTAATGGACCCGTGAGAGAGTGAAGATTAAGTTGGGCTTCATTCGGGTCATGCGGGTGATGCGGTTCGGGTGAAAGGCCCAAAGGCACAGCTTCTTTAGGAGAACGCTCCTCCTCATCCACAATTAGGAGATTAACCCTAGCTTGGCAGCGGTGGCCGCGATGATAGCGTTCATCGCATTTGAAGCAGAGGCCTCGCTCCCTGCGAGAGGCCAGTTCGTCCGGCGTCAGGCGTTTCAACGGCATCGGCGAGAGGGACTGTACCGAGATGGTGCGTGGTGAGGGGGGAACAGAAATCGGGGTTGGTGGAACCATCGAGAAGGAAGGTGACCGATTTCGGAAGGAGCGGCGGTTCTCAACAAGTTTCTCTTCCTGCAAGCGGGCAAGGCCCGCCGCTTGGACCAGCGTTAATGGTTGTAACGCTTGGACCTCGCGGCGGATGTCTGGATTCAGTCCTGAAACGAAACAGCTGAGGAGAAAATGCGGTGGAAGACCCACCACGCGATTGGCGGTATCTTCGAACTCTGAAAGGTAAGCTGCAACGGTGGTGCGCTGTGTCAATTTAAACAGGGTTCCGGTAGGGTCGTCAAATTGTGAAGACGTGAACCTTGTTTGGAGAGCATGAAGGAAACCTGCCCAAGTCGAGAGTTGGCCGTTGCCGACCATCCATTGGTACCAGGCCAAGGCACGTCCGTCCATGTAAAAGGACGCGATGGTCAAACGCTCGTGTTCAGGGGTATGGTGATATTCAAAAAACTGAGTAATTTTGAATATCCAGCCTAAGGGGTCCGTACCATCAAATCTGGGAACATCAAGTTTGACGCGGGGTGGTTGGGAAGCAGAAGGTGAAGGTGATGGGTTATGAGGAAAAGAGGTGGGCAAGGAATCAAGGGATTTGGAGGTAGAAAGGGTGGTGATTAGGGTATCTAATTTGTGGGTCATGGTTTGGAGGCTTTCACTAAGGCTCATCTGATGGGTAGTCAAAATGTTATGATTGATCAATAATCACTCACTGGACTTCGAGGGCCAGACCTCCCAAGCACGAAAATAAGAAGATAAGTATTGAATTTGAAATGTTCATCTGCCTTCTTTCATTAAATGGGTATTTATAATGAAGTTACAATAACAGAATTTGTATTTTTGTGTGGACAGATCCTAACAGAAAGGAAATATTCTTAGTAATGGCAGATAAGGATCAATGGCTATTCCCCTGATATCTAGCTCAGCAATTCCAGCTCATCATGGCTCCTTTCAACGGTTGTTAACGGCTAGTGAAGTCCTTCAGGTAGGTAGGTGCTCTGATTCTCCTTTTGGGTCTCGTTTCTGGGTTGCTATCAAATATCAACTCTCACATTCCCTTACAATAGACAAGCAGAAGCCACATCTCTGTTTGAGTTAGGAAGATATAAAAAAGAAACAAATAAAAAAAGGAACAATTTATTTCAAAATACAGCAATTTACATTCTTGATGGAGATTAAAGAAAGAGAGGCTAGAGAGCCGGTGACAAGCCAAGAATATGAATATCCATAAAAGTATCAATAGCACTGAATTGATGGTGTAGAGAACCATTATGGCCAGCCAACGATGATAGAAACCTAAAAAGAAAACAACCATGACATTTCATTGAAAGTTGTATAGACCAAGTAAAAAGAAAACAAGCTTTCAACATGAAAGCAACATTGCAATGCATGATAGGGGGCTCCAATACCCAACTTGCAAAGGTTGCATACATCTATCTTTCACTTTCCCCATTAGATGGGAGCCTCATGCACTTGGCCTTTCATTATTTACATGGATAAGGTAAGAGCAATGAACTATGCTTCAATTCAATGATAACGTGGATCCGCTTTAGCCAGTGTACCATATAGCAATGAGAGAGAAAAATCTAGGTTAGCCCCATTAATCAAGTGGGTCCCACTAGAACCCTATTTTTTTTTCCTCTCCTACTGTAGGTGCAACTGCTGTAGAGAAACCAGGGGGGGATGTGATTCCATTGAAGAATCACTTTAGCCATGAGAAAATGGCCAGTGCATATTAATCACGTGTTTGGTTAATTTTGGGTCTGTATGATTTAAACTTTAGTAAAATTGATGTCTAAAGAATATGTTAAAAAAATTGATTTGCGGTTAGAAATGAAATTTAAAAGTGAGTTTAGAATAATTGGTTTCTGTTTGGATGATAAAGTAGAATTATTTTTCAAGCATAAACATGAGTATACTTTTAAAAAATGTTTGGGTTGTATATCTAGAATCAATTTTACATTTTTGAAAAGGACAATAATTTTCTCTTAATCCTAAATCAACTCTGCTCAATGTTACCTGTGGCATAACTCAAGTACTCCTAAAGTCATACTGTACACATACTGTACTGAGTAGGTGACTGTATTTATGTTGTTGGGTACTCGTAGATACTCCTAAGTCCTAGGTCAAATGTTGGAAAAAATAAGCTTTGATAATTTGATTCCTTAAAAGATAAGTAGAACTTGAAACCAAATCCCAAAGGAATGATTGGTCGTGTATGGTGCTGCAATTTCCTAACTTGAATCCATTGCATTGAAATTTCACAACCATCCTCTATCTTTTCTTATGAAGTTGTGCTTATTAGTCATTTATACAATCTAGTTATGGTTATATAAAATTGTATATTTATTTTCTTCTTTAGGTATTCTTACGAGAAAAGTCATAAAAGTAATCATGCATAAATATGATAGGATTGAGTTTTGTCTCTTCCAACAAAATTTTCTCCATAAATATCACCAGAAAATCAAACTCATCTCAGTATGCTCAATCAACTTACCCCTATCCCCCTATCCCGTGCTCATATCCTTGCCAGTTGCAACATAAGTGGCAATCATGGTTTTCACAGGAAACAAACAGACCCTTATAAAATAAAAAGACATTTCTAGGGACGAGAATCATAAAATTTTTAACTCATCAGAAATTCCATTCATATTACTCACAATATCAAAACACTTGGAAGATAGCTTATAGAATGTTCTCCCCATTCTCCATAGGAAAACACGCCACAACTCTAATAATCTCTACCTAGCCCTGTCTCTCTGTATTATATATCTCAGTCTTTCAATTGATGCCGCCGCTCTGTGTTGATATCGCCGACTTAGCGTAATTACGCATACCTCCTCAATGCTTTAGCGTTAATTAGTTATAATCATGGTGTTAAAAAATGAAATGAGAAAATAGTTTGAAAATTGTAACTCATACAGTAAAGATTTTGCGTACTATCATCATTTTTTAGCTTAAAAATTAAGTTTTAAACAATTCAATATTTTATCTAAAAAAATTAACATTTTAGATTTGAATTTAATTTTTATATTCGGTTGGTATTAAAAATTTTAATACAAAATTTAATATAATTTAATTATGTTATCTTGTCATCTTTTTCACTAATGCTAATAAGATGAATTCTTATAGAATATTTTACTATAAATTAAACACTTAAAATTTACACTAATTCCAATAAAAGTTGTCATATAATTAAAAATATCATTTTTTTATTATAATTCATTAAAAATATTATATATTTAAGATCATTTCTAATTGATAAATTAAATTCTAAAACATATACCTATTTTTTCTGTACCTTCCCAGTTGCTTTATTAATTAAATTAGTAATTTTTATAAATAAAACATATTAATGTATAAATATAATATATAAAATAAAGAACGGATATATATATATATATATATATATATATATATATATATTTTTTTTTTTTTTTTTCAATTAAGAAAAGTGTAAGTATATGAAAAGGTTTAAAAGGATATGAAATAGGGTAGGAATGAAAACTACTAGAAGATGCTGCTAAACATTTGCATTCTAAGTCTAAACATTTTTATTGATCTGTTATTTGTCTGAGCTGCTGTTAAACATGAAAAATTGTAGGTTGTATTCTTTTTTTTTTAAAGGAGTTAAGTTGTATTCTTTAATGAGTTCAAAACTTTATTCTTCATATATTTCATAAGATGGTGACTAATTTTTATATATATTCTCTTCATATTTCTTTTTCTTTCATTGACACAAATGGGATAAGGATGAAATGGAAAATTTTGATGGTACTTGATGGACATAACTAACTTGATGGACATAAAGTTGTAAGTGGACTAATTTCTTATTTAGATCCTTTTGTGGTTTGTCAATCCTAATTTTACTTATTTGATATATGACACACTAAATTAGATTTTTCTTGTCATTTATTAGTATAGGTGATGAGAAAATAATATATCAATGAAGTAAATAAGGATGTAAATAAAGTATTTTTTATTTTATCAAATTTTTTTAAGTAGAATACATATTCTTTATTTTGTTATTAATTATTTTTATTTTATTATTTTCCTTCTTGTTGAGGATTCGAAAGGAATAAAAGTATGAAAAAAATTTAATCACAAACAAATCATACAAGTGAACTTAACATTATACTTCAAATAAAAAATTTAAGGTATTAATTTATGAATCTTTCTCACTTATAAGTTATTCAACTCATTTATTTTTATCCAATGTAAGATTTTATTTTGACACTTTTATTCATTTATAGATTGTTGACATTGATGAGCAAGAGCATTTGTGGCACCATGTGGCATTTTGCTCTTCCTCTTCCCCTTCCCCTTTCTCCATTTAGAACTATAGGATTGCCATATGTTAGGTGCTATAGAAAGAGGGTTAAAAAAAGGGGAAGAAAACATATATTAGAAAAGGATAAAAAAAATGTCATTCATTGATTTTTTTATTTAAAAAGCTGACAGTTCTAAAACACTCTCCCACAATGGAAGATAACAATAGTATTAAAAATAATTGGACAATAATAGTATTATAGAAAAAAATAACAATAATTGAACATTTTCAAGAGCTTATAGAAAAAAAAATACTTAGTAGAATATTCAAACAGCATTAGGCGAATATTTTTAGTTTTTTTTTAGTTATTGCAACTAACGTGAAACTTATCTGAGACATAACAATTCCTATGATCTCAACAGTGAAATTCTTTTTAAATAATTAAGAAGGATATATGACTATTTTGTAATTTAATTCTAAAAAAATAAAAAATTTCATTTTCTCAAAATGTGTAAGATTTGTAGCAATTAGATCAAATTGGTTGTAAAAAAATTATAAGCTAATGTAAAATTGGTTCATAAACATTATAATTTAAAGATAAAATACTTTTATCTAATTATTGTATTTTTTATACATTCATGAATTATGATAGAAAAATTTATTCTTTCAAAGATTAAGTTATTATCAAATTGCACATTTAATAATTAAAATGACTATTTATCCAAATTAAAAAATTAAGTTATTCAGAGAAAATATTAAATTATTTTTTTCAAAAATTTAAATATTAAAAAATTTAATCTTTTTTTTATCCATAAAAATTTAACATAATATTAAAGATTTTGCAACACTTACAAATCATGTTTAATTAATTGAGGTAGATTCGATTGTTACTTAATGGTTTAAAGTAATCCTGATTTCAAACTAACAAAAATTTTAAGTTTTAAAAAACTTATATTAAAATATGAAAAAGGGAAAAGAAATTAATCGATAACCAATATTTATTATTAGTACCCGTTACGTAAAAGAAATATTTTGGAGAAGGAAAATGATCAATTATTAATTCGTGAAGTAGCATTATGTCTATAATATATATATATATAGAGAGAGAGAGAGAGCTAGTTTATAAAAATATCTCCTATGTTGTGGTTGCGGACCAGTCTACGTTGTTTAAAGATTCATATTCAGATTCAGATTCAGATTCAAATTCAAATTCAAAAGTCCCATCCAAAATAGACAATGAAAATAAATGCAATAGATTCCACTAAAACAGATAAATATCTATTGAAATGTCAATAATGCAGAAAGCAACAGCCAACAGCCAACAGGCAATAGAGAAGCACTCCAAAAGTTATATCTTTTGATTGATTGGTGAGTTAATCAAATGGTATACATGTCCTTAAGTGGTTAATGGATCTAAGTGCATGTATATGCAAAGAGTATCTATTAGAAAAGATTAATTCTTAAATAAACATTCGTACTTTTCTATTTTTGGATTCACCAAGAAAAACACAATATGAAGACTTTAGTCTGAATTACAAGTATTTTTTATATGAGATAAATTCATTGATTTTTTTTTTACATAGAAAGTTTTATTGCAAGTAGAGTTTTATTATAATATCAATTAATATTTTTTTTCTGAAATCATCAATTAAGAAATTGTATTATTAGAGATTTTTGTTTTTTATATTTTAAAAACTTTATAAAAAAAATAGTGATTTTTATTTGACTAAACCACCAAATTTCACAAAGCCAGTCACAGCAAGCATGTGAAGAGGGGGGCAACAAGCCACGTTACACCAAAGCTGAGCAGCCCTAGGGCATTCAAACAGACAATGAAGGGTAGACTCCTCAATATCCCCACAAACCAGACACCCTCTCAAGGCTTGGTGTCTTAGCTGCCAGGTGAAAAACTGTATATTAGCTGGGATTAAAATTGAGGATTAAACCAACAAATGCACATTATTTTTTTTTAGTTTACTATAGTTAAATCTTAGACTTAGGGATGATAAAATAGATTCAAATCCTAGAAATATTCACAAGTGGAAAGAGTAATTATCCGTTTATTAAGCCAGAGGATAAGATAAGTATGAATACTATAAAACCTACCCATCTTGCACATGACACACACACACATATATATATATATATATATATATATATATAAAATTAAAATATATTACTTAATTAAATAATTTATATATAATAATAACAGTCTAATAGAGAATAGTTAATATTATTTTAACTTATCTTATATTAAATTTGTTTCAAATTTTATTTAAGAAAATTAAACTATTATTTATTTTTATGTATAAATTTATGAATTAGTTGATAAGTTTTTTCTAAGATTTCTTTTAAACTATAAACATATATTTCGTGTTGTTTGGTGCTTCAAATTAATAGTATAAATTTATACTTATTTAACTTATCTTTGTAATGATAATGATTATCTTTGTAAGGTTCTTTATAGTAGGATTGATATTGTATTGGGAATTTCTTGTCACCTATTACATTCACTCGTCTATAGGATAAGAGTGAAGAGACACAAATTAGTTTGATCTATGATTCTAAGGCCCCTAGATCTTATATAGAGAATTTCCTTATTTTCTTTAGTAACCGTATTATTGTGGTTAGAAGTATTGATAATTTTATCGATGACTAATTTTTATTGGGAAATTAATTATCTTTAATAAGATTTTTTTTTTTAACCATTTTTTTTACTAGGATGATAAAATGAGTTAGACCCATCAAACCAATTTATTTTGACCCATTCTATTTTTGACAGATTGGGAGTAGGGTTTTCAACTTACCAACTTACTTCAACTCACACTTTGTAGCCTATAAAAAAATGGGTTAAGGAAAAAAAAATGGAACAGGTCAACCCATCAAAGTGTTTTTTTATTAAAAAAAGTTAATATATATTTTAATATTTTATACATATGTTTATTAATTTTAATTATTTTATTTTTTGTCGAAATAAATTATCATTCAAAATTTAAGGTAATATATTAAATTTTTTAGTAAATATTTATTATTTAATATTTATAAAATACAAAATCAATTAAAATATAGTTATTATTATTATTTTTTAATAATTTAGTTTTGACATATGAACGAGTAAATCTAAAAAAAATAAAGAATCTTATGAGAGTGAGAGAATTGACCTATTTTTTCGGGTTGATGAGGCGGGATAAATCAACCCATTTTATTACTTAAACTTTTTATATTTATAAGATTTAAATGTGAGACTTTTGTTAAAAAAATATGAAATCGAATACCATTCAAATGAACCACACGATACAATATCCTTATTTATTTATAGTGTAAATTATTGGCAAGTTTTTAACCATTTAGGAGGAGAGTAAGATAGGTAGAATGGAGGAGGATCATGATTCATGAAGTGCTATCGAAAACGTCAGCGAAAAAGGCAAGGTGGTCCTACAAATGAAACTTCGCAATGAACGTAACCAAGAATTAGGAAAGTATCCAATTCCTACCCCACACGCCACTCCAACCTCTCATCTAAATTCCCACCTAATACCATAATTATTGTTTCTCTATTTAATCCACTTCCCCCTTCCCAACTCATTCACTCTACACTCTCCATATGGCCACTCTTCTTCTTCCCACGCTCCTCCTTCTCATACCCTTCGCCACCCTCGTCTCCGCCCGCCCTCACCTCGCCGGAGACTTTCTCCGACTGCCCTCCGAAACCGATAACGATGACAACGTCCAGGGCACCCGCTGGGCCGTCCTCCTCGCCGGTTCCAATGGCTACTGGAATTACAGACATCAGGTCCATCTCATACACATGACACTTCAATTTTTATATCTTTGATTTCTTAAATAAGTTCTGGGGTTCTAATCTTGTAGAAAAAAAAAATATGATTAAAAGAAGAAATTAACTTTTATCAATATCATAGTAATAGAAAATAAAATTAAAAAAAAAATCATCTAAATATAAATCATCCAACTGAATAAACGTCCACACCTGTCAGACTTGATATTCAAGAAACTGTGAAACTATCTGATTGAGCACAAGTGGACCTCTGATATTTGGACCTAAATACCTAATGATAACAATTTCTAGAAAGCATGCTGAATAAATAGGTGTGACTCCCTTTGGTCACGTCAGGTCTTAACCGAGATTAGGACTCTTCAGCGGGTATTTTTTTGAATAGAGGGGGTGTTCTTAGCCACAATTAATTATTACAAAATATAACAATTTTCTGTTATATGAAAATCCGGTTACTTTAAGTATATTCAAATTAAAACGTACACATATAATTCCTCACAATTTCAATTTTTTATTATTATTTATAGATAAAATAATATATGCGCCAGCAATACAAAATACTATCATTCAATCACAAATCTTATAAATAACAGCACTTTACATTAATAATATATAGTCATTAAACTCGTAATATTATTATTACTTTTTGCTTTAATGATTTAGAGTACTCTCTTTCTTCCTTGTGGTGATGGTGTATAGAAACATGGTGGAGAGAAGTGAGACATGCATATCGTAGCATGTTTCTGCGTTTGAGTCATTCAGCTTGGCTAAGAACTTGTTCTTTCGGTTCTTGCTAGCTTATTGTTATAACCAGCAGATGTACTGGAAAATACCAACCTTAGCTGTTGGGTTTTAATTTAAAGTTAAAATATAGGAATAGTTACACACTTGTCCACTTGTTCTTAAAAAGTTGCAACTATCTCCCTTACTTTATATATTATTCTTATTCTTATATGTTGACATCTATTGTTTTTGAAAAGTTACGTACAGATATATATGTAAGGACCATATGCATAGTAGGGTAGAAAAACTGTGATTAGAAGAAAATATATTATTGATCCCGTACACAACACTCAATCAATATCAATTCGTCCCCAGTATGAAAACGATTGCAATAATATATAGTCTTTTTACGTAAAATCATCTACAAAGTTATCTCTGACAAAATTGAAAATGATTGACACCTTAATAATTTAATTCAACATTATATGTATGTATTTTAATTGTTTAGTTTTAATGTTAAGTCTTTGTTGTTCTATCAGGCTGATGTTTGTCACGCCTATCAAATACTAAGGAAAGGTGGCCTGAAAGAAGAAAATATTATTGTTTTTATGTATGATGACATTGCATTCAATGGGGAAAACCCAAGGCCTGGAGTCATCATTAACAAACCAGATGGAGGTGATGTTTATGAAGGAGTTCCAAAGGTAAGTTATGTTAGTTTTTTAACATCCCGTATTTTATTGCTATTTCAAGTTGAGTAAATTACCCCAATCATTTTTGAGGTTTTGTGAAATTACACAAACACTTTTGTTTTTTTAACCATTACAAAAACCTTTCTTGTAAGGGGTGTTAGTGTAATATATAAGAGGGTGTCGGTGTAACGCCTTCAAACATATGAGGGTGTTAATGTAATGTTTTCAAAAATAAAAGGGTGTTATGTGTATTATGAAAAAAACTTAGAGGGTCCAAGTGTAATTTGTTTTCAAGTTTGATAGGTTCTAATATGAATTGTTTTATGGCAGGATTACACCGGCGAAGATGTTACTGTTGGTAACTTTTTTGCTGCTTTACTTGGAAACAAGTCGGCACTTACTGGTGGCAGTGGGAAGGTTGTGGACAGTGGACCTGATGATCATATATTTGTATACTATACTGACCATGGAGGTCCAGGGGTGCTCGGTTAGTAGCTCTAAATTCTTTCACTGAAAATTTTGATCAAAGTCATGGATTGGATTATGGTTTATACGGGTTTCAGTATGGTATAGGCCTTGATTGAGGTTGTTACTGACAAATAGTGTGTCTACTATCGTTGTTTGATTGATTGTGTTTACATTTTCTTGATTATGCATGAGTAGAATGAAACCTCTAAATATTTCAGTGTCAGCTATGATTTCCTCAAAGTGGTGTTTGTGTTCTGTGGTATTGGATAGAATCGCACAATAAAGTGAAAATTGCATACAAATCAATGATGTATCTAAAGAGGATGATATATTTCAAAACTACCTTCTGTTTGTTAGAATTTTTTATTATCTCTAATATTTTTTTTGTAATTCTGTATTTTCAAAAGGAATAAGGGTTAAAGGGAAACTAGGTGTTATGCATCAATGCATCATAGCTGGACTATCACATATTTGTGAACTGATTACATTAGCTTATGATCTAAATGTCTATTCAACAAATGGTTATACTATACATTCATCATGTCTAATACAACTTTTATTACGTACTGAGATGAAAATCATGCATTGTAGTTTTATAGTCCTATTTATCCATTATCATATTGTCACTCTTTTCTAGAGACTTTTTTATGTCCCATGATTCAGTAATGGCCTGTCTGTATTTCTTTTTTGAGTTCTTTTTCAATACATGTGGATAACATGAAGGGTAAATTACAGTTACCAGAGGAAAAGGAGAAAAGAAGAGGGAGAGAGGGGTGGGATATGTGGTCTTCAGTGTTTTTGCTATCCAATTTGTCTTTTGACCATTATTTCTTCTGTCAACATTTCTATTGGATCATTACATGACAAAGTGAATCTTCCTACCAATAATATTAATATCTGCTCTATTTCTTGTTTTGGGACATGGGAATGGATTTTAGGGATGCCTGCTGGTCCTTACTTATATGCGGATGATCTGATTGAAGTCTTGAAGAAAAAACATGCTTCTGGAACGTATAAAAACCTAGTAAGTCACTAATATAGTTATCCTCTTCTTAATTTTGGTACCAATCCTGTTTAAGCTGTTTAATAATACTACCTCTGGTCCCTATTATAAGCAACAAGTGTAATGTATTTTTACACTACACTTATTACTTATAATAAGGACCGGTGGTAGTATCATGTTTGGATTTGATTATTTTTTAGGTAACTAATTTTTCCTCCCAAAAGCTCTCTCACAAAGCTTTTGGGGGCTATGGTTATAAGCTGTTTTGAACACAAAATAAGCTAAATTGACCCCACACTAAATTATATTTGGATTTACATGATGGTAATGCAGGTATTTTATCTGGAGGCATGTGAATCTGGGAGTATCTTTGAAGGTCTTCTTCCCGAAGATATCAATATTTATGCAACCACAGCTTCCAATGCAGAAGAAAGTAGTTGGGGAACATATTGCCCTGGGGAGTATCCTAGTCCTCCCCCAGAATATTCAACCTGCTTGGGTGATCTGTACAGTGTTGCTTGGATGGAAGACAGGTATGTGCATAATAAGTAATCATAAATGAGATTTATGTGAATATGTGATGATACTTATATACTCATGATCCATGCAATCACAATGGAGTAGTTCAATGCCTGTGACTGCTGTATTGTGTCTGTCTCTATAAGAGTTGTATATACTAATTGTTTGTACATTGAAAGCTTTTTATAGTAAAATTATATTTATTTTTGCACTTACTATTTTTTTGTTAGATCAGAAGAATTTTATTTTATATAAGTAATGTAAATTTTTTAGGGATTAATGTTAATTTTCTTTACTTGTGAGCAGTGACAGACACAATTTACGAACAGAAACTCTGCATCAACAATATAAATTGGTAAGTTATTGTTGCTAACTTGATTTAATTTTTTAAATTAAATGGATATAAATTGAAGAATATAATTCAATAGCTTGATTGCTTAGTTACAAGTGAGATTGTTTTTCTTAATTTAACTCTTGGTTTAATTTTATGGGTGAAACATTGTGTTAAGAAATGTGTGACTGATGTCTTCTTTACTCTTGTGCTTACAGGTTAAAGAGAGGACTATATCTGGAGATTCATACTATGGCTCTCACGTGATGCAGTATGGTGATGTACGGCTTAGCAGTGATGTTCTCTTCCATTATTTGGGTACAGATCCTGCTAATGATAATTTCACTTTTGTGGACGAAAACTCCTTATGGTCACCTTCAAAACCAGTCAACCAACGTGATGCTGATCTCATCCATTTTTGGGATAAGGTATCTTGTTTGTGCAATATCTGTTATTTTTATGTTATTGATTAATTGCTTGATCATGTCATCACCAGTGACAACCAATGAACATATGTGATGAACTGATAATGGGAACAAACCATATTGTTTGCTTAAATTAGTTGAGTAGTGTGTCTGAGTTGTCGTGAACTCCCCGATACCTAAGTTTAATTTCTATGGATAAAAAAATTAATGTTCCCCAGTGTTGAGAGTAAAGTAGAAGAGTTATGACCAGATATTTTGAGTATTTGTATGCAGTAGAACTTAACTAGTAAGATATCACATATGAGGAAGTAAAATCGATAGATTTGGAAAGTTATGTACATCTCATGCCTTGTTGCTATTGAAACATGGAGGAGTTGCTAGCAAGTAACCCTCTTTTCCCTTGGATGTTTGGCACCAAATGCTAAAACTACAAGAAAATAAAGCTTGCAATCTGATGCCACATTTTATTAAGTGGGTCATTAAATTTTGCTTATTATATATTCATTATATTGTATATGTATATCTTCTTGACTCTGTCTTCACTGTTTATTGCCAGTTCCGCAAAGCTCCTGAGGGTTCTCTCAGGAAAAATGCAGCTCAGAAACAAGTTTTGGAAGCAATGTCTCATAGAATGCATGTAGACAACAGTGTAAAACTTATTGGGAAGCTTTTATTTGGTATTGAAAAGGGTCCAGAAGTACTCAACGCTGTTAGACCGGCAGGATCGGCACTTGTTGATGATTGGCACTGCCTTAAAACCATGGTATCATTTTTGTTCTGAAGCCATATGATAGATAGACTTTTCGTATAAAAATGAGCTTAAGATCTATCTCTGAACAGTGTAAAATTTTTTACACTGTCAATTGATAAAAAGTTATCTCAAAGATGACTTAAAAATAATTATTATAAAAACTTTTACACTGTGAATTGATAAAAAAAATTATGTCAAAGATGACTTTAACATAATTATTATATTATAAAAGTCAATAAAATTATTGTATATGATAATTTTTAATTGATTAACCGCGTAAAAACTCTCTGTGCTGTTGGCGCATATATTATTTACTCTAAAAATATAGTATAATAGAATTAGATTCATTGCTTATTGGCTTGATCCTTGAAACAATGATGAAGTTGAGCTTTGTGATGGATTCTAATTGCATAATGACCTCTTTACACATGAACAAGGGCAAAGATTATTGTGAGACCTTAACAAGGGCAAACATTGTTGAACTAGAACATGGAATTGACACTCTTTTCTTGATTTCAGTATAGCATCTCTTGTTCACCTTGGTTTATGACAAAATGCTTCACCGTTTAATCTATTTTGAATGCAGGTGAGGACTTTTGAGACACATTGTGGATCCTTGTCTCAGTATGGCATGAAACATATGAGGTCCTTTGCAAACATCTGCAATGTAGGGATAAAGAATGAGCAAATGGCTGAGGCCTCTGCACAAGCTTGTGTCTCTATTCCTTCCAATCCTTGGAGTTCTCTGCAAAGGGGTTTCAGTGCATAATAATTCCTGTAATGTGCACCAGTAAAGACCAAAGTATGATTATTGTTACATTATGCTATATGATTGTACTTGTATATACATATTTTGTCCCGCCTTTGTAAATACAATTGGGACACTACTAGGATTGGGAAGAAGGGTCTTTACATTTTTAGTTTGGCAAATAGATATTGCAACTACCTTTGTATAAATCTATTTCTGAAGAAGCAATTACAACTTTCAAGGGATGATAGCATTTTGTGGCATAAGGATTAAGGAGGCATAAAGGACCAATTGCTTTGGAATATTCACTCATGACAAGGCACAAGGTCATGCGTGTATGCCAACACATAGTAATGATGTGTGTTTTTATTCAGTAGGCAACTGGCAGATCGGGTTTTCCCTTGTCACTTTTGTATAATTATTTTGGAAGAATTTATGATGTCAAAGTTATTGTTTAATATTAATGGCGACATTGTATTTATTATTTGTAAAATATTGGGACTCAACTATGCTTTGGTACCTTTACAACAGAGTCATTAGGATAAAGTACGACTATTCTATTAGTTGTGATTATTTTGTTGATGCTTTTGTTTATCTAAAGTTGGTGATAATTTTTATTTCAAGGACAACTTAAAAGCATGGCATTAAAATTAAATAAGAATAGTTATCTTGGTGTATTTTTCCGAATTGAGTTATAGTATAAACTTAGTCAAAATTTTAAAATATATCTCGAAACAGACTTGCATTCAAATTTTATTGAAATCATTATCATAAGAGGTTCTCTTATGTGCATCATAATATATAAGGGATCAAACGTTCTAACCTAACATTTATCTTATGAAAAGAAAAGGGGAGGCAGGGGGGCAATAGAATCGTAGAACAACAGAAGTAAAAGGACAGAGGATCATAAGCTCTAAAAATAGGATCTCATTTTAAACGTGTTAGATCCCAAAACTTACACGAGTGTGTGCATTTTAATAAGTGACTGCCCCAAAAGTAAATCGCAATTGATAAAAGAGTAAGGTCACGTTTTACTAATCTTCTTTTTTTATGAAACAAGAGAAATTTTTTATAAGGAATCTAACCGAGTTGCATATTCATGATTTAAATTTGAGATCATTAATTATATTAAAATAACTTCTAACCAATTAATTCACACGTTTAGTGGTGACCTATTATTAAATAAAAAACATAAGTATATTTAATGTATTTTAAATATATGATTTTTTGTATTTATCGAGTAAAACAATTAGTTGTGAAAAATATTGTAATGTTCCCATGCACATACCACAACAATCAGAAATATATCTAAAAATTGGGAAAGAAAAATGATAGTAACAACTTTGTCATTCTCTAAAATTCAACAAATATTTAAATGTTATTAAATTAGCTAAGTAAAAATGTAAAATAACTATTTTATAAATTTTTCGAACATGACTCTAGCTTATTTAAAGAACACATGGCACAAGGTTGTTCTAACTTAAAGCTTATTAATACTCATGTGTTGCTTATCATTTTGTTAAAGTTTGTTTATTATCTTACTCCAAAGTTGTAGAAAGGAAAAAAAAAAAAGACTCACAAAGAGGTTGGCTTAAATTGCAAGAATTTGAAGGTTTCCAATAGGATCTCACTAACCTATTGATATCATCATGAGTAACTCAAGCAACCATGAAACGAAAAGTCCTTCTTTGATTAGTTTGCTCAACATTAACCTCCAATTTTATCAAAAGAGGCTTGTGATAAACCGTAACATCCTAGAAATTCAACCCCCAATGCAAATTCATCACCACTCTATCAAGCCTTTGCTCCAAATTCCCTCTTTTCCAAGTAAACGAATATCCTTGGAAACCAGCGTCAAAGAGCTCACAATCCTTCGCCATTTGATTAAAGCCTAAAACATCTATAAAAGACAAAGAATGAGAGTCATATTTCCTTTAATGAGAATGAAGGATAGAATTAAAATCCCCCACAACCGCCCATGCACTATCAATATCCAAGACTAGAGACCTCAAATCATCCCACAAACTTTGACGAAGCGTAAAAAGATGATTATTCTTAAACAACAGTCAGAAGCCAAGCATTAAATTCCTCCAACAAACTCTTATATGAACAAATTAAGATGAGTGCTAAAAAATTTCCACCTTTCACATAGTCGAATCCCATAGGCACCAAATACCACCAAAGTGCCCACGAGCTTTCTCAACAAAATAACTGTTAAACCCATCCTCTGAATAAGACACTAAGCTTTCTTTCCACAATATTGCATCTCCAAAAGAAAAATAAGAGAAGTAAAACATTTTCTTCTTATCTTAGTCATAAGATTCACAAACCCTTTACTCTTCTTACCTATACAATTCTAGTATCACCTAATTGACAAACAATCGCACTTTTGATTTCCATATCTAAAGATGCAACAATCTTTGCTTATTATCTTCATATACATTAATAACATTCTCTTCCAACACATCCTACTTGTAATCCCTTCCAAAAACAAAACCTGTGCCTATTTTTTGAAAAACACAAGTCATTTATAAGACTTCATCATCTTTGACACTGCATTCAATACCCTTGTTTGAACTCACCACAAAAATACATTTTGACCTTCTTCTCCCTTTGATCATTGAAACTGATCATGACACAAAAGCTTGGTGAGTGGCGCGGCCAAAGCAGCATACCCCTTGATGAACCTTTGGTAAAATCCAGCCAGCCCGAGGAAACCACGCAAGGCTTGTGGTGACCGTGGTGTTGGCCATTGTTGAATGGCTTGCACTTTTCTTGACATCGGTCGAACTCCCTCTCCTGACACGAGATGGCCGAGATATTCAAGCTGTTGTTGAGCGAATGTACACTTTGAAAGTTTAAGGGAGAACTTGCCATTCCTGAGAACCTGAAAAGCGCTTTCCAAATGCAGGAGATGATCAGAAAAACTTCTGCTATATATCAAAATGTCATCGAAGAAGACAATGATGAATTTACGCAGGAATGGCTGGAACAATTGGTTCATTGTAGCCTGGAAAGAAGATGGTGCATTACATAGCCCGAATGGCATTACGCGAAATTCGTAATGTCCATGGTGAGTGCGGAACGCGATTTTGTTGATATCTGCTTCGTTCATCAGGATTTGATGGTATCCTTGCATCAAGTCGAGTTTGGAAAACCATCGAGCACCGCCGAGTTCAACAAGAAACTCGTCAATGGTGGGTATCGAAAAATGGTCGTGCACAATGATGGTGTTGAGGGCTCTATAGTCTACACAAAACCGCCAAGAGCCATCCTTCTTCTTCACTAATAACACTGGTGAAGAGAAGGGACTTGAACTTGGTTGAATGAAACCACTCGCAAGCATGGAAGCCACTTGATCTTCAATGTCTTGCTTCTGAAAATATGGGTACCGGTAGGGACGCACGTTCATCGGAGTGAAGTTTGGAAGTAAGGTGATTGTATGGTTAGTTGGGCGAGAGGGAGGCAAGGTATTCAAGGGTTGAAACAGGTCTGCGTATTTAGTGGTGAATTGGGTAATGGCTGAAGGTGTAGACTCGACTGTTGACTCTGAGGTAGTGGGTGGGTCAAGTCGAATGTGGAAAAAGGTACAGGATGTGTTGGTGTGAAGCAGCCGACGAAGCTGCGAGGGCAACACTAACTCAAAGTTCTTTTCACGATCCCTATGCAACTCGATTAATTTACCCACAATGATGAATTTCATAGTTAAAGTTGTATAATATGTAAGGACCGGGCCAAGAGTCTTCAACCATTGTACCCCAAGCACAACATCGGCATCGCAAAGGGGTAGGATATGGAAATTAATGGTGAAGGAGTGGTCCTGAATTTGGACCGTAACCGCTTGACATAGCTGATGACAGTGAAGCTCATCGCCGTTGCCTACTGTGACTTTGAATGGAGTGGTCTCTGTCGGAGAAAGGCCTAGGGTGAGCACCATGCGATGATGGAGGAAGTTATGGGTGTTGTCTCCATCGATCAGAATGCTGATTGGTTGATCCTCAATGATGTCGGTCATGCGTAGTGTTTCCGGTGCCAAATGGCCGGACAGGGCATGTAGGCTAAGCTGGGCTGGAGGAGGTTCTGGTAGAAGGTCATGAGATGGCGATGGTGGGTGTGATTGAATTGAGTCTAGCTGTAGTTCCTCGTCATCAGTGACCAGGAGGAACAGGGAGGAAGCGCACTTGTGGCCTCTGGAATATTTCTCATCACAATGGAAGCACAATCCCTTTTCACGACGGACGGCGAGTTCCTCCGGCGTCAGTCGTTTAAAAGGTATGGACGGTGATGGGTTACAGGCGGGTGTTGGAAGAAGAGGTGGAACCGAAGGTGCAGAGGGAGCGCGCGAAGCCAGAGAACTAGAAGCGGAAATGGCCGACTGATATGTATTACAACAAGAGTCGAGGATCTTTTCCTCCTGAAGGCGAGCGTACGCCACTGCCTAAGTGAAGGAAATGGGCTGAAGAACTTGAACCTCTCTGCGTATGGCGGGACTCAGGCCAGATATAAAACAACTAAGCAAAAAAGGAGCCGGAAGACCTATTATACGATTAGTTAGAGCCACAAACTCCGACAAATAGACATTCACCGAGGAGCGTTGCGTAAGTTTGCAAAGTAGACCTGTTGGATCTTCATAAGTGGAGGAAGCAAAACTAGAGTGCAGAGCATGGAGGAACGCAAACTACGACGAGAGCTGAGCATTACGGTGCATCCATTGAAACCAAGCCAAAGCTGATCCCTCCATGTAGAAGGAGGCGATGGTTAAGCGTTCCTGATCCGGTGTCGAGTGGTACTCAAAAAACTGAGTTATCTAAAAGATCCAGCCTGTAGGATCGATGTCGTCAAAGCGAGGTACGTCCAACTTCATACGGTGGTTGGTGTCGGCCATGGAACCAGCAGAAGGCCCCGACTATAACGAGGACGATGTATGTGGATGGTCGTGTGAGGTTTCGAGTTGTGACATGCGATGAAGAAGATCATCGACTTTGGAGGACATGGAGAGGTGAGAAGCGGTGAGTTTAGCAATAGCCTCCTCCAAGTGATCGGAGGACGAGGAAGATGTTTTAGAGCGGGTGGCGCCCGCTATGGCAATGAAAGCACCAATGATACACTTGGATTTCGAGGACCAAGTACCCTCCCAGAATTAAAGATAAGAGATAGCTGAAGGAGTATATTATTTCTGATGAGAAGCACTTATTACATGAGATATTTATAGTGGTAAGGATAAGGGACATGGACCCGACAACACGAACGGAAAAGATAGCTATATCAAGGAATTATCCCACACTGAAAGATATTCTTTGATATTCTACTAATGACCTAGCTACACATTACAATCCTAGCTACTGTTACGTGCTTCTTGCATGGTGCATGACACTCTACACGTTTCGCACGTACTCCTCTAAATAGGCTCGAATCCTTTTCTTCCTTTTGGGCCTTGTCTCACCTACTTCTTACACCTCCATTGTTTCCTCTAGACCCTTATATTCGTAAGCGTATCATCGATCTTACTCAAAACCCTAAAAGAGTTATCTTCTTTCACCCATATTAATCTATAACTATCTTTATGAAACACATATAGTCTATTCTAATTATCAGTTAGTGGATGAGATCACACTTTTAAATTTTTTTATATATTATTTGTTGTTTTATATAAAATTTATTAAAAAAAACTTACTTTTAATGTAATTTGTATAAAATATTTTTATTTAATATACGTAGAAATGACTGTATCAACACATTTATTCTTAACTAAAAACATCAATTTATTTATGAATAAAAAGAGAAAAAAATAACATAAATAATATTTTCCTTATCTGTTATTATAGATAAAAAAGACTGTATGAACATCATTGCTTATTATTATAATCAATATTAACTTATGTACATAAAATAAGTAAAAGACCCGACATATGATCAGTGATCGCAGAAAATGGAGACCAAAGAGAAACAAATCAATGTTCTGGTGGTTTAGTAAATGGTGATGATAAAACTAACCATCATCAGGTTAACTAACCCTAGTTAACTTGCTATACCCACCATCATTTCTAGGCGCGAGAAGTAACCAATAAGAAAGTAAAATAAAACAAAAAATAGTTTTAAAATAGAAGTAATAAATAATCAGGATCTGACGGCTCTGCAGATTCCGTCAATTGGAGTAACGCCGTTAGACAAATTAAACGGCAGAAATAAACGACGTAACGGGTTTCTATGTATGGTTCAAGCGAGGGTAAGCGAGAGCCGTCAGATCAGAGATCAACGGTCAACAATTTCCGGAGCGTGGCAGAAGATGTATATAAACAGAGAGCATTTCGTTCTATCACTGAGAGCAAAGACGAAGAAGAAACACCCAGTACCCTTCTTACATCTTAATTTATTTTTCTGAAGACTTTTTTTTTTTTTAATTTCTTCATTTCCACCATTTTCTGTTACGCCAAGCTGCGTCGGCGACGCGAATTGTGATTACTGAACGGTGAATTTTGAGGATCTGCTACGTTTTTCAACATTGAATAAGGTTACTGCAATTTGTTGCTATTTTTTCGTTGTGGATTTTGAGTATAATCGAATCGCTAATCTTGACGTTGTTTTTTTCGTCTCGTTTTTTTCTATTTGCAGGTGTATGTATCAGACAAGTATTTGTCAGAATCACATTGTTAATTCTCTTCTAAAGATTTCATTCGTTCATCTTCGGTATTTAAAGGCGCTCCATAATTTCTAGTTTTGCAGGTTTGTTTCAATTGTTCCATTCTTCTATTTCATGTTATGTGCTAAGTTTTTTGAGGTTTTCTGTTTTCGCATCTGCAGATACATTTTTCTCTGGAAAAATCTCTGAATTTCGGAACTCTGGACTATCTGCTAGATTGTGCCTGAGTTTGTACTTGTGGCCATGGTTGCAGATCGAAGCTCTGAAATGTCGTTATTAGTTGGATTTTAGAAATAGATTTGCATTTTTCGAAGCTTCAGAACTGAAACCAGCGAGCTTTTGTGAGCCTTGGGTTTTGACGGAATCGGATTAGTTTAGGTGAGAAGTTATGAATTTACTTGCCTAAAATCGGAACTAAGGTTATGAATTTCACCGTAATGTTAATCCAATTTCGTTGTTCGTTTTCAGTTCCTTGATTTTCCCCTGCCTCTTCATCTCTTTCTGAAAATCGAAAAACTGTCTCATTTTTCTTGTGGTTTCTAACATCGTGCAAGTTTTCTGGAATGCGTTGATTTTCATCCCTTACGGTTTCAATTTCATGATTTTGGATCTCTTCCCCTTGCAAATGTTTTGGTTGTTTTTTTTTTGTTCTTAATTTTTTTTTTCTATCGCTTACAAATATAGTGGATTTAAGTCAAGTCCTCTGTTTCTCTCTCTATGTTTCGGTTATGACTCTTTCTCTATTTCTATTTTCAATTCTTCTTTTTCTCCTCTTTCTTTCGGTGTTTATGAATCAAATTGTTACTCAATTGGCTCAAAGAGCAAAACCTGAACAGCAAATCTTACTCAACCGTTGATATCTGCAGACTCAAGCAAACCAATTGAACAATTAAAGAGATAAATAACTGCAAAGTCTAAGAAGAGAAGCCATTCAACCTTCCAAGCTCTCATGCATTTTTTTATCAGTTTTTTTTTTTTTTTTCATTTTTTCAGTTTTACACATATCATTCCATCAAATCATGGTTGAAAATCTCGCAGTCCATGTGCAGCAAATTGAATCCAATTATAAAATCGCTAAAACCCAGTTATCCCTCACAATTTTCATCACCCATTTCTTGTCTTCACCTTGGAAGAAGATGCTCACACCGCGCGATTCCCATGGTTTTCATTTTCATCTTCCTTTTCCCCTCTCGAAAACCGTGGACCCTCCAGCGCACCTTCGTTATCTTTATTATTACTAAAATATAGTAAGAAGCTAGTAGATGCGTAATGCATCATTAATATATGAAAAAAAAACAATAAGCTTGGATGGACACTAAAGCATGCCGTGTTGTTACGGTAGATAATACAAATCCAACACCAATTTGAAGTTAGTTTGTTGTATGTATGCATGTATGTAATCATATTTTTTTTTTGTTATTCCAGTAATATCCCTAGAAACTTAACCTCATTAATTGTGATGATGACAGATGGATAAAGAGTCTCATAACAATGGCAATAGCGTTAGAGAAAGAGACAAAGTTGGAGGAGGAGGGGATAATAGTAGTGGGGCCGGGTCGTTGTTGCTGAGAGGTGGCTCCGATGGAATGAGGCAAGCAACGACGTCGGATTTGGGGCTGCAGTGGGGTAACAGGAAGAGACTAAGGTGCATGAAGGTGCAGGTCAAACACGACTCTTCTTCTTCAAACAACCCGGTTCAGAGGACAACCACAACAACGGTTCGGGTGGATCGGAGAGTGGTTAGAACCGAGAAAGATTCTTCTTCAAATATTATTAGTAGACCCTTACCCACTATTAACAACATCAGCAACAACATTACTAATAATAACTTTCATAATAATAATAATCAGAGTAACAACGGGTATCTGAATCTCCGTCAACGCCCACCTTCCCCGCAGCAACCTCCTCCGCGAATTCTCAGGTATTTTTGTTTGCATCTTCCCTCGACTTTTTTTATTCTTACATTTATTTGTTTGTTTATTTATGCTGATATCAGTTAACCCAAAAAACAGTGTTGAGATCGTTAAAAATTCTAAATTATCTATAAAAAAATTAAATTAAGTAAAAAATAAATTGTGATTAAATTATAAGAAAGTTGGGGTGTTGGATTTGGAAACAAGTAAAACTTGGGTGGAAATTACATGGATCTAATATTGAATTCAAACAAAACTGATTTGATTTTTGAGGGGTTTGAATTAGATCCCTTATTTTGATTTTTGTCTTATTTTTTAAATATGATTTTAATTTTTTTAACAAACAAATTAATTTTTTTACAACAAATAAATTTTATCAATTAAAATAAGTGTGATATCCTAAATTATAATAAATTTTTATTGACTAGTTTTTATTTTAAAAAATAGTATTTAATGAATAAAAAGTCAAATATATAAGATGTATATTTTTTTTTTGTTAAACAAGCTTCATAAATCACAAGTGGATTTAAATTATTAGTTACAAGATAAAATGATTTTTAAATATTTTTTTTCTAAACATACAAAATAATAAGATTATTAATTTTTTGGGATAAAAATAACAAAATTAGTATGAGTTTAATATGTTTGCAATTTGATTTGATTTGGTTCGAAGATCGAATTGAGCTGAATAAAAGATACTTTTTTTTAGTTGTTTCTTAATTTACAGTTTGTTCAATGGTACGGGGGTATGAAATGATTTTGCTTGATTCTTGGACATTTTCAGAAAGATTTTTCTTTGTCTAATCGATGTTTCCGATAATGGAAATTTAATTTTTGATTTTATTCCTATCCAATGCAATGTTTTTGCTAATGGGTTCAGATCTAGTCAAATATCCGATAAGCATGTAGCAAATAAATTATTATTCGTATAGGATTTTGTGTGGAAGTGGTGGATTCATGTCTGCCACGAAATTTTTTGTGCGTGCGGGGGCCGACTAAATGCGATGAGGGCAACATGTAAGACTCTTGTGTCAGTCACAAAATCTTCAGCTTCAAATGGTATTGTGAATATTAAAAATTGGGCATTGAAGGGATATTTGCTGCATTTGGGCTGAATATTTATCATGACCCATCAGATGAGGCTTATATTTTGTCCACTCTCCAATTGGTTAGGTCCTCGTGGATGACGTCTCATCCAAATTATAAAGAAGAGCTAACGGTAAGTGCACGTGAGGTCGTTTGTCTTCTTTTCTTCCCTCAAAAATCAAAATTATTCATTTGGAAATTTTTGTTATTACTAATTTAGGAAGCTCGTATTAATGTGCAATGAGTAATGATTACCTCACCAATTTCTTCATATTGATTGTTTTCTACTAGAAGTGTTAAGGGTTAGTGATATTTAGACGCAAGTAAAGACAGGAACAGGCAACAGGCAAATGGTTGTGCTAGTTCTGAGTTGTGTGGGTTGGGCAGTCTTTGGTAACAAATTCTGATAATCTAAACTATGGTGAAGATCTAAATCCAACCTTTCCTTTGAAACAGATATGTTATTTAATCATAAAATTAAGAGGAAGGGATAGCGATCAGTCTAAAGATAGGAAAAGGTTTTAGGTTTTAGATTCAAAGAGAGAGAGTGTTTGGAAAGATATTTATAGTTATCTCACCCAAAAAAGACAAGTGAGACTTCAATTTGCTATCTGGCAAATGTAAGACTTTGTCTTAATCTATTCCATCATCCTCGATGTTTTTGCAACAAATTTTTTGATATTTCGTTGTTGATATTCATGATATATGACATTTGATATTTCATTGTTGATATTCATGATAAATGACATTTTATGGGTCTATGTATTCTCTCTGCAAATTGAAGTTTTATGAAACCCTCTCAAATCTTCATCTGGTATTTTATTTTATGATGTGTATTGGTTTTATCTCAGCTTTTTTATGCTTTTGTCTCACTGTGTATGATTGATATACACATACCAAACAATAGGATATGATGTCTCATGACCATGGAGGGTGTCCTTTTAGGCTTTGTTTGTTTTTAAAATGAAAATAATATTTTTTTTTAGATTTACATCTTTTATATTTTATTTTAATTTAAAAATTTATTTTTATTTCTAGCTTCTCAATTTTCATTTTCTAAATTTATCCATCCTTGGAGAGATCAAGTTTGATGACCTTGGAAAAGTAGCACTAAACTTAATCCTCCGTCATACCAGATGTCCAGATCATATTATAACTGCATTGCACTTTGTGGATCTCTAGGTCTACAATAACAACACAGTACCGGAACCCATCATTATCATGAGTATTATTACTCCTAGTCCCTAGTCTTTGTCGGGAAGATGGAATGGAGGGTCTCCTTCCACGTGTCTCTAAAGTCATTTTCTATAAGAAACCCCTTTTGTGGCCGTTGGATGAGGCACCAGGTGTCAGATCTGGTACGTCCCATTCTATACTTCAACCACGTAGGAAAGTAAATAAAATAGCCAATAAGCATTCTAGATCCAATGGCCCCTAACTTTCCGTGGAACCAGCTGTGTCCGTTATAAGGAATCAATGCACAAATCTCGCAAATATTCATCTAAATCTTTTCATCTTAGGAAGTAAAATAAAATATAAAATTAAAGACACACACCAGCCCCCGGTTTCTACAAATACCCCACGAAGAAGCCAAAAATCATCCCATATTTTACGCTATTCCGTTGATATCCCAACCTCTTCAAACCCTGCGATCTAGATCGACCCACAAGGTCAATTTCGTAAACCCACTACTCTCTCCCCTAAAGTTTTAATTTTCTTTTTTTTATTATTTTTATTATTTTTTTCAAAAAACAAAAAAATACTTCTCAATGCATATTTGTTTGTTTCCCTATTTATCACGTCGTGTTTCGCGTTCTTACGGTTAAGAAAGAAAAACATATGGGATAATAATCATATGTGGGTTTTGCTTTTGTTTTTTATTTTTTTATCATTCATCTTACTTAGGAATTCGGAGACTTCAAGTGCTATGAGAGGAGGCCAAAGCAACGGGAGTGTTAGGGGAATTGCCTCACCGGACAGGGGTGCGCACGATAAGAAGGGGACCCATAACAACCACCTTAATGACAATAATAACAACAAGTCTGTGGTCTCATCAGACACCGCGCACGAAAGCAAGAAGGGTGGTGGCTCGCCGTCCGGCAGTGGTGACGTGGCTCCGCCGGTGTGGCCGCCAAAGTTCGTGATTGCCTTGACGAACAAGGAGAAGGAAGAAGATTTTCTGCTGTTGAAGGGTTCAAAGCTTCCACAGAGGCCCAAAAAGAGAGCCAAATTCATACAACGAACCCTCAATGTAAGGCTCCACTAACCCCCTTTTTTTTATTTTTTTGCTTTACGTCATTTCCACTTTAATTTAGTTATTATTATATCTTCTTGATGAAGTTTTTCTACATGGACCATTTCCTAAATCATAGATTGCAGAAATCGATGCATTAGAAATATTTAAACGTAATTGATTGTTGATTGATTAAGAAAGCAAGGTTTTTTCACGTGACTTCAGTTTAGAATTTTGACTAAATGAAACGCTTTGTGAGAATTGCTTGGACAATGAACAAGAATGAATGATGGTATAATTTTCCGAAAAAAAAAATTGGGGGACTTAATTATAGTTAGCGCGTAATGTTTTAGTGACCATATTATATTTTGTGAAAAAATTGTTTTATTAAATTATACAAATTTTAATATGATTCATCTATTTAATTTCTAAGAAAAGAGAGTTAGATACACAAAATTCACTTGTTAATAATCAGACTAAAATTCAACATCAGGAAACGCTTCCAATTTATGAAACATACACTCCATTGTGGGATGTATGAAAGTGGAAGGAAGAGAAAGATAAAAAAAAAGAAATATAAAAAAGAGTAGTGATACTTGGAACTTGGATAAAAATCAAAATTCAAATATTCTATCAACAATATTTTTTTTTTATTTTTCTTTCTATCAAACTATATCAATCAAATCAATTATCTTTTATATATTTATCATTTTTTTATTATTGTTTTTTCTCTTTAGGTATATGTTATCGTATGAGGTGTCTAAGAAATATTTTTCTAGGAAGTATCATATGTATTAAATTATTATTTGATTGAAAAAGAAAAAAGAAATTAAAGTAAAAAATGATAGATATAATAATTGATATGATAGAGGAAAAAATACAAAGAAAATGACATAAAACAGAAAGGAAATACAGGAGAATAATTATTTATTCTGGGATAGAATGTGGCATGCCATTTATTTTGCTTCTTTTTTAAAATAAAAAATATTCTGTGGCTCTTGTACGGTAGTGCGCGTCCTTTCTTTCTTTTACTTTTTAGACTTCTGGCTGGAAAAGCTATAGACAGAGGGTTGGCAAGCTGTGGATGGGTTTACACGCGTCAGCGGAAGCTTGTTTCACAGCGAATAGTGTGGGTCCAAAAGTTCTGTTACGAGAACTCAAAAGTCCAAACTCCTAGGTATTTATTATTTAAACAAAATAAAAGTTCCTAAAAATTAATGATATTTTTTTTAATAAAAATCACGAAAATAAAGTTATAATAAAATGTACTAATTAATAATATTTTCCCTCAATTACCATTTTCTCAAAAAAAAGAGTAAAAATACTCTATTTACGATAACCTACAAAGCATTTATACGTAGTTTAATCTCACAAAATTTTAAAGATAAATTACTCTATTTGGTTCTTCAGGAATAATACGTAGACGTTGAAATTGTTTTTTTTTTAAAAAAAAAATTTGGTTATCCAACTAGTTTTTTTTTTTAAGATTTAGTTTGATATTATTATTTTTTAAAATTATACGTAGAAATCAATAATTATTTCTTTATTGAGTATGAATACGGTGATATTTTAAAACTTTGATGAACCCATTTTTTTAAAATATTTTAAGTATTTATGTGATTATTTTAATAATAACTTTTTTTAGAAATAATGTAATAATGCCTATAACTTAAAAAGTGACGAAGGTTTTTTTGTAAAAAAAAATATACATATAATTATTTTAAATTTCGTTCATGTTATTTGTTGTTATTATAACATCATAAAATTTATTTATCTTAGACTATTTTTTTATATGAAGAATAAATTAAAACAAGGAATACATATATAATCAAAATGATTTTAATCTTAAAAGAATTCTTATATGTTCAAATTCAAGTCAGAAGCCGATGGTTAAGAACCTGTCTAAATGCTAGCAAATCTAGTACTGGCGAAGCTAAGGATGAATTTTTTTTTATAAAAAAAGGAAATATATCCTAAAATTTGTGTCTTGCAAAATAGTAATTAATATCTTGATTCGGCAGAGAAGGAACAGAAGACGCACTTAATTAGGTGCCACGTCCACATCCAATGGGGTGTGATCAATGTGTGATGCTGACCGGGTTTCTTTTTGTGGCATACATTTTGTTCATTTAAAAAGTTTGTGGTACACTAAATTAGGTGGGGAAATCTTATGATATTCTAATACTCGAGTATAATTAAAGAAAGGTGCTTTTTTTTTCTTTTTTTACACAAAAGAAAGGTTTTAAAAGGTACAGAACAATTTTCATAAAATTTACACAACCATAATACTAGTAATTCTTTCGAGTTTGTTGCAGGTATTCTGTTCATATGTTTATTTTTTCTCAACTAATAGGAAAAAAAAAAAGATATAAGAGAATAGAAACAAAGTCAATGTAATATCTGCTGTGATAAGAAAGGAAGACAGATAGATAGAGAAAAATAAAATGAGATATAGGGAGGATGTAAAATATGGATGAGAAAAATTCAGAACTTAATAAATTAAAGCTGAATGCAATTATTATTATTATTAAGAATAATTATATATGGATAACATATTATTTCTCTTTTTTCATATTATATCTTATATTTATAGCTCTCTTTTTTTTCCCTCTCTTTTAAGATGGCAAATAACAGGGTGTTCATGCATCTTTATCTAAGAACAAAAATATAGAAAGGTACAGGGAGTGTATATAAAAACGCAAGAGAAAGGAAAGTGAGAAAATCATAGTTGCTTGGTGTATTATTATTCACGCTATTTTGAGTTGGGTTTCTTGTGGGTTTGTTCATAAGGCTCTTAGTTTTGAATGTTCAATAAATAGACTTTACATAAACCACCAAAATTGAAGGTGGGCAACACCAAGAAGAGGGTACTCCTTGGTCGTGTTCAGGTTCATATCGTGACCTTGGGGTTTGGTTGCGTATGTTGAAAAGCAGGATTGGAAATGCTGGAATTAATGTCCTGTGAGTTGTGATAGGAATGATATGGGTTGTCCATAACAAGTAGTCCTTCAAGTTGATCTCTGAATGTTAATAAAATATATCAACATAAGGACTAAACCAACAATATTTCAGAGATTACTTATATAAGTTTATTACTTATTTTGCATTTGGTAGTATGACTAGTATCTTATTCTCTTGTTTATGATTCAGTTTTCATTTTTCATTGATGGACTATAGTCTAAACTTAAAATGTCCAACTAGCTGTTTTGTTCATTTTGGACTGTGTTGCAGCTCGTTAGTCCAGGTACATGGCTGTGCGATCTTACTCTGGAACGATATGAAGTTAGGGAGAAGAAGATATCCAAAAAGGTAGGAGAAAAAAAAGTAAGGACTTTAACCTGCTTCTGCTGTGTTGTGTATCATATCATAAGTGGCTAGCTAGTGTTTTTGTTCTTTTTTGCACGTAAATAAAGAAGCCTAATTTGGATTTTTTTTTATGCAGAGACCAAGAGGGTTGAAAGCAATGGGCAACATGGACTCTGAGTCTGAATAGAAAGAAGCAAGGCAATGAGTAAAGTTGTTTTATTTTATTTTTTTCTGTAGTCTAAGGGGTGTGAGAAATGTTGAGATATTGTAAAGCACGGCAATTGGCAACCAAGAAATCGAAATCAAATAGTATAAATTACTTTCGCTCTGATGACCCTGATTTTCTCATCTTTCTTCCTTTTTGGTCTAACATGATTTTCTCACCTTAATTTGGTGTTTTTGGTCCAAGATTAATTTTTCCTCGCAATTACGACAGGGGACCCATCTTCAGCTGAAGGATGACTTCCAGCTATGGGGTGTCGGTTTCCCACCTATTGGTGGACCCTCAGATAGGAGTCTAAAATAAAATCCACCGTAGGAAAAGGAAAGCCTCAAGAAATGGTTTTTATTAAAATTAGTGTGGAAATCTTGGAGGATGATATGAGTTCCAACCATGTTGACACACATGCCAGACCCCAATGACACCAAGAAATATAACTTTCACGAATGAGAAAAAAAGTTAGAGCAGTGATATCTCTCTTTATGTCACATTGAATACATGTTATATCTTTTTTTTTTTTTTACTATTTCTTTCTCATTCTAAGTATATATTAGCATTTGGAGTCACAATAAAAAAAAATATTAACTTATGGGGTGTCCATTTAACATTTTCAAAAGATTATTCGTGGTTCATTGTTTCATTCAATGTCACAACTTATGAACAGGGTGATAATTTTTAAATTATTGCCCTTTTAAACAATAACTTAATTATTAATGAAAACTTTTCTATAATTGAACTATTCAATAATGTTTACTGCTAATTATAGGTGTGGAAATGGCCTGAATATTTTTTATTCGGCCTTAAATTTGTGTGTTTGTTGTTGGATTGCAATTGTTTTAAAATTTCACATCTCTCTGACAATGATTATCCATGCTATGTAGTTGGTGTTAAAATAAACAAATATGCATTAAGACAAGGGTGAGTAATAAGGATTTCGTTTCTTTTTGTGGGCGGGGGCAGAGGTGTTAGTATAATTTAGGAAAATACTTGAAGTGAAGTAGGATTGATTGGGAATCGAATGAGTTTGAATTCTCAAGTGTGTGTAAGGATCAAAGAGGAAATTGAATCATCAAAGGACTGAAACATATTGATTTTTTTATAGGTGCAAAAGGCTTAGTGGAGGAGATATAAGGTGGATTGGGTCATGGCTGATTAAGGGAGAAGGAAAGTGGGAAAATTTTGATTAAAGAAACAATAAATGCATGAAACAATTTGGATGGAGTTTTTTTTTTTTTTTTTTTCTAAGGTGGATGGAGTCTTTTGAAAATGGACCAAACGAATTTATCAAAAGGTTCTTGTATGGAGGAACAAAAGTAGCAGATAAAAGATATATTAAAATATTCATATTACAACTTTAACAAAAAAAAGGAAACATTAATTAATTTTTTAAAAAAATTTGTCACCATTTTTTTTATAAAACCAGTTTTTTATTCACCAAGAAAAAGGAACCAGTATAGTATTTGGTGTATTCATAGATAGTAAACGAAAAGAAGTAATGTTATATATTTTTACAAATCTTCTTAATATTATAAGGTTTTAAATAAAAAATGAAATATATTTAATGTTTTAAAAATATAAATAACATTTTTTGGTACATGGAGAATATTGTTGGGAAATATCTGGCAATGGAGTAGGAAAATACACACAAAAAAAATAACACTTATAGTATAAAATCAGTAGGAGAATATTGTAGGAAAACTTGGAATTATTGAATTAAATGTTGGCAAAAATAACATTGTGAGCATGATAGATGTCTACTGGTTTCAGTGTTGCTCAGTAAAGCCATTAAGTTTTAAGATGTAACGGCAAGTGCTCTAAGTAGACAAAGGAACATAGAATTGAGGTTGTCTGGAATAAAGTTTAAAGGGGTTCATTTTATAGACTCGATGCACATGATGCCTACGTAGGCAAACCATAGACCACTACTTGTTCTGTAATGCATCAATTATCAAAGACAAATGGGGCAACTGAGTTTGTAGGAGCATGAGGGATATTGGAATTGACTTTAGCTTTGTTGCGGATTTTAAAGAGTTAAGGAATGAGCTGGTCTTTATTTTATTTTAGTTTTTTCCAACAAATGTTAATTTTGTTAGCAGAAAATATCAAATTTATATAAAAAAAAATATTTCTTAATTATCTAACTCATCTTATGTTTTCAAAATTAGCTGGTCTTAGTTAGCTCTCCAAAAGAATGGCCGATCAATTAGAATAGGTAGCAAAGATTGCCCCAGTGAACGCACTCTTCAAAATTCAAAGAGAAGTTATGGAGTTGCTTTTTAAGATAAAGAAACTACTTCGCAAAAGTGAAAAGAATCATAAGAAATGTTTGTACTTTTAAAATGTTCTTATAATCACTTTTTTTTTTTTTGTATGCATAACACTTTTTCTTTTTTTTAGTATCTCACAACAAAGAGATTCCCTTTTTAAAGAATGGTTAAACACATGATTGTTGGTTTAGGGGCAAGATGCCGTTATTCCTTCTTGTGATCATATAAAGACAGCGAAGCATGGAATAATTTCAGGAATTGATTCATTATTCATATTGGGTACTTTTTCTTCTTGGTATGTACACCAAACGCTTAATTTTAGCAAAATGAATCCTAGCACTGATTAATGCTATCACTTTTTACACATTTTCTTAATAAAAATATATCAATAAAGTATTAAATGAAAATATGAAAATTGTATTCATAGAATGTCTTAAAAATATATTTATAAAAAAGGCCAATTGTATTGAAAGAATACTAATCAAACCCTTTCCATTTCCAAAACCAAAGTCTTTCCAATCCACTGAAGTAATTGGGGGTTATTTTATTTTTGTTGGAGTTGCTTTCAGACACAAGTCTTACTACATAGGAAATGACGCCACGTCTCTCTTTAGTCCTCACTGCCAGATGCCAATATTGTTTTTTAATTCATAAAAATGTCGATATTGTTTTACCAACGTGTCGCAATTTAGCTTTTAATATGCAAAAATTATTTTCTAGTTTAGATTAAAAATGTAAGAGTACCACCACATAAACGTCTGGTTCAAACAATAAAAATAGCAGTTATGGGCTCTTTACTGTATAGATTCAATATAAAATAAAATTAAAAAAATTTAGTAAAACATGAATTTAGAATTATTCTTGGTGTAGTAATTGACAAGCTTCCGTTCAGGAAGGGTCAGGCTCGCACGAAATTTACTAAAAGATAAAGGTCAAAAGGTATATTTCAAAGAGCTTTAAGAGCACCTAAGAAAAAAGTGGCCACCAACTCATTCTATTCTATTCCAAGAAACGTAATTCAGAAGATTTCGTTTCAATACTGTTAAGTGCCAAATAATTTAATATATGATTGTCATCTTTGCAAAACGTGTTATTGTGTATAAGTACTATGCTTCCTTGGTTCTTCATGTTTATTAAGTAAAATAGTATATAAATTAATAAATAAAATAGGAGTATTACTTAACTATTTAAATGCTCAATATTTTCTCAAAAAAAATAATAGTTGAATCAAATCACATTCAAATTAATTAATTTATTAAAAATAACTTTTGATACAAAAAAATACTGCTAGTAAGCTACAATAAATATAGTTTCTTGCTATTTTAAGATAAAAACTAAAAGTCCGGTGTTATAAAAATAAAAGTGATACTCTCTAATTTCAATTAATTCTCGTGTCCAAAATAATTATAATTTTGTTAGCCGAAACAAACACAAAATCATAGCGCGTGGTCAATTACACAGATCCAACGGTTTGATTTCTTTTCGACAAACATTGAATCGAATTGAACTGAAATCTTCGACGAAGAAACCACGTTTTTCAGAGACATTTCAGTTTCAAATCTACGTCAAACCAATTCATCGCTACCAAAATTAAAGCAGCATTCACAGCAAACTCGACAAAATAATTTTAGAAAAAAAAAGGAACAAATAAAACAAAGAAATCAAGCTATTAAAACAAAAACGAAGAACAAATTTGAATATAAAACAAATCGATTATGTACTAGAACCAATGATAACAACAATAAGAATACTAGTCAAACCATAAAAGCAATATAGATCCAGAAATCAACATATCTAGCAATAATCGCTACATAGCAATATCAATAGAGAGAATTATATACTAATGCTACTCAAATCTCGGCTTCTACTAAAAATCCACAAATAAAATCCATGAGCTACGCTCAGATCCGGAGTGTAGATCCGAACGCGAGAGCGGCTCCGGCGGCGAGAACACCGGCGACGAATGACGGCGACACGGCGGCAGCGGGAGAGGTAGGGCTCGGAGCCGGAGCTTCAGCGGCGGAGATGACGGCGACGAACACCGACATTACGACGGCGAGGAACAATGCTTTGGAGAAAGCCATTGGTGAATTTTGCTGAAACTGTTTAGGGTTTGGGGTTTGTTTCGTTGGGGGCAGTGAGAGTTCTCTTTGAGAAGAGGAGAAAGCAGAGGTTTTATATAGAGGGAGAGAGAGAGGAGACGTTACGGGCAGTTCGGGTAGCTGCCCGCCTGCCCGAAGTACAGACTGGCAATAGGTCCGTTGCCAGCTGCATCTACTTCTGAGAAAATCAGATTTCACATGACTGTTTATTGCAACGACGTCGTTCCGAATGAAATCCTTGCCGCACTCCCACTCGCCCCTTCTCACTCACGCACGCACGCGCTCTTTTTCATTTAAAATAATTAACTTTGATTATCGTTTCGGCTATATAAGGTAAGATTCCTTTTAAAGTAAGTAAATAAAAATATATATTCTTTACTTAGTTGTATCGAAACTTACAAATAAACATATTATTACTTATTTGATTTCAAAATAATTTAACTTTAAATTATTTCCTCTATTTTATTTTTTCTGTCGATTAGATTAGTGTACACATTTGAATAATGATTAATTATATTAATTATCATTAAAAAAATAATATATTTCAATAAACCATATTTATTTTATAAAAAATTAAATACATTGTACAGTTACAATTATATGTTTCTTAGTATATTTATTTCTAGCAATAAATAAAAGTATTTAAAAAAATACTTAACTCATTTTTAATATTTGAAAAATAATAAATATTTTGATAAAAATATTTTTAAAATGACACATAAAAGAACAAAAAAAAGAGTATCATTATGAGTTTTTTACATAAAAAATAAAAAAATAAATATTTATCCAAATAATACAATCCAAAAAATATTTACCCTAATAATATAAAATACTATAGGAAGTGAGAAATTAATTCCCCTGAACCAATTTCTCACTTTTTTTATAGTACTTAAGAAACCAATTTCTTAGGGAATCGATTTCATAATACTAGTGTTTTTTTCTTTGAAAACTATGTTATGAAATCACTTCTCCAAGCAACCGATTTCATAACTAGTTTTTTATTTCTTTTAATTTTTTTTGTTTTTTTTTGTTTATCTAAACTTTTATTTCTTCTTCAATCATGTAAAATATCATTATATCCACAATTTTTTAATGACAATAAAATGAAAAAAATAAAACTATTAATATTATATAATTTTTCCCTTTTTCTTTCCATTTTTATTTTTAAAAAATAATATTTTAATATTTCTATAAAAAAATATAATTTATTTGTTGTTAATAAAATTTATATTTTACCAACAATATATTTAAGGACTTCACTAACATTCGATTGATAAAATATCATAAACATGAATATCTGTTTATTTATCTAAGTCACCTATTCTAGATAAATTTTCTTTACTTGTCTAAGTCTTTTTTTTTCTTTTTGTTTACTTCAATCTAGATGAATTTAGTTTCATTTAAGAATTAATTTCTTTTTAAAAATATTATTCTAGATAAATTATTATTTTTTAATTAATATATAAAAATTAGTAAAATAAAAAGTTAACACAAATCAAAACAAATAAAAAAATTATTTTAAAAAAACACTTATTAATTGATTATGAATTGTTTTTGATTTATTTGGTATTTTGACTCTATTTCTTCTCTTTTTTTAGTTTTGTTATCAAAATATTTTATATAGTTTTATGGGAGTAATTTTTATGAATCTTTAGTTATTATTGTTAGTTATTATTGTGTTTTTTTTAAAATTACTACCAAATAAAGATATAAGGAATAAAAAACATACTTAATTTCATATTCTTATTTTTCAAATCAAAGATATTTCATCACTCACTTTTAAAAAGGATTTCAACTCTTCAAAAATATAAAAAATATTAAATAAAATTAAAAATAAAAACATACATAAATTCGTTAATAATTAATTTAAATAAAAATATTTATGACTTTGAAGTTGTAAATAATTTATGAATTCTAATAAAATTATAAAAATTTAAAATACTTAAGACTTTAAAGTCATAATTAAAAAAATATGAATTATATTTTTTATGACTTCAATAGAAAAGAAAAAAATAATTGTAAAATAATTTATGATATTCAACTTAGTGAAAAATCTTATGACTTATTCTTTTTTGAGTATTAATTTAAATTTTATCCCCATTTGATAATTTAGAAAAAAAAATTACTCCCATTTGATCGTTTTGCCTAGCACACACAGGGAATAGGATAAAGGTTTAACTTTATATAATTAGAATTTATAATAAAAATAGTTTTAATGAATAAATTACATTATAGTTAAAATTTATCACAATTTTTTTTAAACATATAAATTATATTTTAAATTTATATATATATAATCTATATTGTGATTCGAGACTATATGAATGAGGAAGAAAGTTTTCGGACTAATTGTTAAATTAAATTAAATTAAATTAAAATTAAAATTAATAAAATATTCAAAATAATAAAAAATTAGAACCAAATTTTCAGTAAGACTAAGACAAAACATATAAGTATGTAACTGTGGAAATAACTCTTGAAAATGTTTTTGTTCAAGAATCTAAATACGTTATCATTCACATATACGAATTTAAATTTTTAATATAAGAGTAGATATCTCTAATCATCTAAACTGTTTTATATTTTTTCTTCTTCCAAATGGTTATTTACTAGTAAATATTTAACCAGTCGTATTTTCTTCTTTTAAAAAGAAAAGTTTGAATGGAGAACCGTCAAATTAGTATGCCTATGTCCATCGCAAATAGTATCTAACATGAAGTCCTTTTTCATTGCATGATAACTGCCATTTTATACAAAATAAACATAAACATAAACTTAAAAGTATAAAAAGAAAATTCATAATCAATTACTCTTAACATGAAGTCCAAAAATTTCCAGCCACACGTAAACTTTTGTTTCGTGAGAATACCTTTTGTGCCTCTATTATTTCTCATATTTTTTGTTTTTTGTCATATTAAGGACAAAAGTTATGGCCACTCTTGCTTCACAACTTAGTCATAACCTTTATAAACCTTAAAAAGTAAAAAAGAGATAAAAGAAAATATCCAAGCAATTAATGTTAAGCAAAAGTATGATAAAATACGTCTCCTTTGTACATTCAAAAATGACTCGACGGTGTATATGAAATGGGGTCACTCTACCACCTAACACACTCTCAAATCAGGCAATTATCATATCATGCCATGCCATATGATGAATTTTACTAGTATCTAAGGACTTTATTCTACATCTATATTTTCCCAAAGTTGCAATGGAAAGTAAGTGAGGATAAAAATATTTGTCAAAAGTCCAAAACCTTTGAATCCACCATATGTAACAAAGGTTCCAAAGCACTAGGAGCAAATTTTCTGGCAAAAAGAGCACAAACTGAAGAGTTTCTATTGTTGTATAGGCAAGTGTGACCTCTGCGAACTCGATTGAAAAACTCCTCAGTGATATCATTTCTTCCAAATGTAGCAGGGTGAGCTCCACCCCTAGACCAGTCCACCCAAGTTATGCTCCTGTTCGCCAACACATTGGCTGCTTGAATGGTGAGCATGGTGGGGAAATAGTGCTCATCAACGTAACAAGCCGGCCTACAATATTGTTCAAATATTGGATGAAATGTAGTGTCTTCAACTATGGTGATGGCGAGCTTCCGGTTTACTTCGAACCATTGAGAGCCCTTGCGCCACTTGGTGACATTCACCAGAGGGGCCATGTGCTCGTTGTAGCGCCCTCTTCCGTATGGACCGGGATCATCAAATGCACCCACGAAGCTGTGCTTGGATTTCATTATGTAGTGGTAGACAAAGCTGAAATTGTAGAGGGGGATGCATGATTCAGACAGCAGAATAAACCACTCGTTGGAGATATCAAGCAATGCATTAGCAAGGAGTCTTCTTTCAGCATCGCACATGCTCATCCTTCCCCACTCAGAAACCTGTACATGAAACACCAAAACATCATCATCAGAGGCGTAAATAAATTGGATGAATGTTCGCAAGAAAATTCCAATGCTCACAAGAAATCATATAAACTGTTGCACAAAAAACTCATGGTCACGAGTTAATGTAAATTAGAAATCAGTATATGCTTTCATGTATGTTAAATGTTTAGAAGAAAAGCTCAATGCTAAGAAACATGTAACAGAGGTTTAAGCAAAAATAAGAGACATAAGAATAATCTTAAGGTCTGAACTCCAAAATGCATCAAATTCATGGTGTAAAGTAAAAATTCATGAGCTCGTAGGTTCAAGATATTTATTTATGATACAACTGAGTGTATATAATATGGACAAATGAATCTATACATGACCCGTGTTAACACCTAAGTAAAAGCAATGTGTGCAACCACTACAGATCTGCACAAGACACGTGTAAACATAGCTTCATACTTATTTGAAACTGAACCATCTGGCATAAATTGACAATTTCCTAAAAGAGATAACAAAGACTCATAATGACCCAAAGCACTAAAATACAACGAAAAAAATACTGGCTATGTTATCCTACCTGTTTACAACTTGTATCTTCACTAATTCTCAACATAAAAGGATCATTTTTAATGGTTTACAGTTTACCATCAGTTAAATTAATTGTAGTTCATGTTTGTTGAAGGATTTTGAGAAATTGTTTTTATCATCAGCCTTTGAGCTCTAAGCTGCTACCTAAGTCAGTGAGTTCCCTAAATCTTACATCAATTTCCATGGATTACAGTAGTCGCCCTGGTAATGTGGAAGCTTACATTCAGGGAGTTACTTTAACAAGAACATCAGATATGTAAGGCTGTGAATCCATAATATGAAAAGCAACAACCAACAACAACAAAAGTCTTATCCCACTAGATGAGGTTGGCTATATGGATCACACAATGCTATTGGTCTCAGTTAAAGACTAAATCCTGAGAGATATTCACCATATGATCGATCTCTCTTAACAACTTCCTCCAAAGTCCTTCTTGGCTTCTTTCTCCCCTTTTCATAGGACTAAAAACCATGCAAAATATGAAAAATAACAACCCTTAAACATAAATTGAGATGTAAAACTAATCTTATACCTTCATCTGTCAATGTAATCTTTTAGGAGAGTTAGTCCTTTATATAATATTAAAGCCTCCATGACCAAGTGATTTGGAGCTAGATCCTTTCGACCCTTACTCTTCATAATTAAGTTGAGTTTTAGCACAAAATGGAGTGTTTTCGGTGTATTGTTTACACCTTAAGGGCAAATGGCTGTACAACCAATCTTGTGCTTTTACCTAATAGCTTAAGCTTTTAGAAAAGTAAACCTTTGAGCTTTGACAAACCCTGGTTAAAATTGTGCATGATGAAAATTTATTGAGCTAACTTTTCCATTTTCCTGTAAAATCCTAAATATGTGCAGACCATCCAGTAGGACAATATCTTAACCCTGGCTACAGACTTATCTTATGAATTACAAAAGGAAACAATGACTAAACAATTGTCAATTACTGCCATACCTCTCCTAGGAAGCAAGCTCAAGCTTAAGCCCTGGATAATCTTCTTTCTGTCTTTCCCATAGAACTTACATAAGATTTGCAGATACAATGATATTTTGTGAATGAACAACTCTGAACTTGTAACAAGTTATAGATGATTAGATAGAATACTTACTGGTTTCTATGTTCTCACCATCTTCAAGGCTGATGCATACCACAACTCATCTCCATGTAAACACATATTCTAAAACCATCTTTATCTTCTCAGTAAAATTTAGAATTCTTCTAATCACACTGCTATTGAAAGATTACTAAACTTGACTCAAGCCTATTAGAAACCTAAATTCACAACATGGTAAACCTGCGTGTTTTGCATCCCCTAATCAGACTCTTCCTGAAGTCCTTACCTTAAAATCTAGCAACCTGATGCACTAACCAAGTAACACTGATAAGAAAATCAACATTACCACCACCAGACAGAATTCAGAAAGTAAGATGTAACAATAATCAAATGCATAGATGCCTCCATCAGTCCATCAGCAATAACTAAATTCTCATAAAAACCTTAAAACAAGCACAAACAAGGCCTAAAAGAAGACAAGGCATTTGAGAATAGAGATGAACTACATAAAAGTTAAAACTACTAAACTGTCAGCAATTAAGCATTTGCAACATCAGATCAAAGGGGTGTCTAGAAGGGAAATATTAAGCATTAGCAGTTTCATAAACAAGCAGCGGCATCAGATGGATATGGCCATACCTGGCTAGGGATTTGCCTGCTGTAAAAGACAGATGAAGGAGGAAACTGAGGTTGATATGAGGGCAGTGAATGAATATATATGGAATAAAACTTCTCATGCCCCTTGAGAAACCTCTCCCAAAGGGGTGCCAGAGGCAATGGTCCCTTGGTCAAGAACATGAATGCAATCTTGGGAACTCTAGGATAAGGGTAACCCTTGATCCTTGGAACAAAGGAAGCCCTCCAAAGAAGCTCTTCGTCACTCATATTGTGGATCAGGCTTGAAGGTGGCCTAATCCACTTATCCAAACCACCAGGTTCCTCATAATAACATGGCTGAAAACTAGAACTCATTGTGGTCACCACACTCTCAATTCCAAAATGCTTAACAGTGTATATGCTGATCACTGAGAACAGAACACATAGAGCAAAAAACAACACAAGTAACCGCACTGGTCTCAAAGGCTTATTAGATTGGTTGATTCTCTCCTTTCCCTCTTCAAGGGTCAAAACCCTTGATTGCATCTTGTTAACAAATTAAAACCAAAAAAAAAAAAAACTTCTATGGCAACCACCCTCTGGTTTTTATGTAATATCCAATTTTGAATACAAATGAAGTCACCCAGTAATACAAAGGTGTGAAATTCATCACATGGTCATCAAAATTTCAGAATTTTTTTGTGACACAACATAAACCACCCTGAGATCTAACAAGGGTGCAAACTGCAAAATCAACTTTCGAACATGTGATGTTGGGAATAACAAGAATATAGCACATGGGGTATTGACAAAAAAGTGATTTTCTCAGGAACAGAAGCAAAAGGTAGGATTTTTTTTCTTTCCGTTTGTTGATCTTGCCAAACCAAAGATGAAAGGAGTGGTGCTGGTGCTGGGTCAGTGGAGTGAAGGAAGGAGTGAATAGTCAGAAGAAGAAAAAAGCGGTATTGCCACACATGGTAGTATTGACTAGTAAGGATGGATTTTGGAGATAATTGATGAAATGAATGAATGTGTGAATCTGGATTTGTTTTTTTCTGTTGTCAAGTGTTGCGTGTTTGTTCCCACGACTTCTCGTATTCAGAGTTGCAACCTCGTCATGTTGGGAGTGTGTGAGGGGAATAAGGATAATCTTGAAGCGGGTCTCAATTTTTTCTTGCTTAATTTTAATGACATATATTTTGTACTGGCACATTAATGCAGTATTTATTTACAGTTTTTGCATGAAAGTTTACCGTATCAATCAGGCATCTATCTGATTTTGTAACTTCCATGTTCTTTTCCTCTCATATAAGGTAGGAACAGTATTTTAAGACCGCTAAAAAAACAGTGTTTTAAGACCGCTAAAAAAACAGTGTTTTAAGAAAATATTTAGGATAAATACTTATTTTATTATTTTATGAAAGTTGAAATGATGATAAAATCTGTTATTTCTCAAGATAGGAAAGATTCAAATTTATTTTTGAATAGGTAAAAAATATGATAAATTTATCTGAAGATAATTTAATGTTAAATAGGTCATAAATCATACCACATATTATCATGATTATTCAATATCATAATTTAATGATAAAATAATCTCACTAAATAATGAAATAATCAATTTATCATTATTTTTACATATTTAAGAATTAAATCTGAATCTTTAATTATTCATATAATAAATGCATCTGTTATCTCTCAATCCTAAAGATCAAAATGAATATTTATTCAAATATTTATAAACTTTTTTTCGGTAAAAGTATTTGCTCAATGCTCATCCGATTTTGAAGGATTTTGTTTAGTAAAGTTTTGCATTGAAGGGTTATATCATATTAGCCGTTTACTTTTCTAACTTACCGTATTCATTTCCTTTGTTATAAGGAATAGTCTTTTAAAAAAAAATTAATAGAGTTTAATTTTCAACCCTATTAATGTAAAAATGTTCTTCATTGTTAAATCAATTAATTAAAAATTATATTTGATATGATTTTAAAGTTATTTTATCATTTACTATGAAAGTCAACAAAAATTTCATACATAACATTTGAAAATTCGTGATTGCATGATAGAATAAATAATTTTACATCATTATTCTATTTAAATTTAATTCAAATTCATTCATTTATTTTTTATAAAATTTATTGTGGAAGTCAACACAATTTTTATACATGACATCTGATAATTTGTGATTGCATGATGTACAAAAATCCTTACATTATTAGTCTATTAAAATTAAATTCAAATTAATTTATCTATTTTTTGGTTAAATATTATATCGTATAGATTTGAAGGATTTTGTTAACTTCTATTTAAATATTAGTTTTATGTAGTAAAAACTAAAAAATATTTTCAAAAAAGTATTTATTATAATAGAAATATGAAAAATATAATAAATTATTTTTTAATAATTTTTTATTTTTAATCTCAAAGAAATAATCTTAAGTACTAGTAAGTGGTTTTTTTTTCTTATTTTAGTGAAAATAAGTACTTATTTATTTTTTTTATGAATAGAAGACAAGATAAGGGATTTATTAATATCTCATTAATAAGTGACTGGTTTGAGTGATGATGGTGAAGACTTTGAATTCCTTAAATATCTGGTTAAGGATTTAAATTTAAACCCTAAAAAAAATCATGTTAGAAAGTCTCAATAAATGACTACAAATATCAAAATCTTAAAGAGTGATATTAAGAAATCATTTTTTTTAAAAGGATATTCTAATTTTTTTTAGTTTTTCTAATTACTATTGTTATTTATAATATCAAAATCTTAAAAAGTGATATTAAGAAATCAATTTTTTTTAAAAGGCTATTCTAATTTTTTTTTAGTTTTTCTAATTACTATTGTTATTTATAATTGTACAATATTTTTATATTGTTCTGTTTAATAATATTTTATATTTTAAGTTATTGTAGACAAATTTATTATATTTCACTAATTTATTGTTACTAAAGTCAATTTAAGTTTTCATGTTATTTAGAGAAAATTACACTGATTATTTTTAAAGTTTATGAAATTAAATAATTTTTTGTATTTTTTTATATTTACAGCAACTTCCCCTTATAAATATTTTTTAGTATTTTTTTAAACAATCTATTTTTTTTAAATCCATTTTTAGTTGTAGAAAAAGGAAATACTTTAGTACAATGAAAATGTAGAAGAATTTGGAAATATTTACAGATTTTAAAAGTAGTCTAATAATACCTTGTAGTTTACCTACTACAAAAACTTTTGGACCATGCGTTTCGTTTATTTTGGTTTTAGAAATCGTTTGTGCTTGACTTTTCATCTGTAATAAGAGAACGTTCTCCATTCATAGTCAGACACCAGCTTTGAATTGTTAACGCACAGTCTTTTTAACCAAAATCAATCTTTCATATTTGTAATTTTCTAGAACTAAGAGTATGTTTGGATAGAGAATTTTAACTGAGGAAAAAATTTAAATTTCTGTAATTTAGAATTTATTGTTTGGATGTATTTTATGAAAAATTAAAAATTTTGAAATTTTAAAACAGAATTTTAAACAACTAAAAATCTGGAATTTCAATTTCCAACTAAAAATGTGAAAAATTGAAATTCTCTTCTTACATTCTTTTTCAAGAAATACCACTTGAGCTGTTTCTAAAATATGCATGGGATGTGATCACAGAAGAATACGTATAATTAGTACACCAACTATATTTTTTTTTTTTTTCATCCTCATAATTTTATTTTTATCCAAACATAAAATTTTAAAAATAAAAAAATTTCAATTAAAATATTTAAAATTCTTTGAATTTAAAATTTCTCCATCCAAACACACTTTAGCGGTTTCACCTTACTATCTGCTCAAAGATCATAGTGTGATACATAAAATAAAAGTGTGGCACCTGCCCCCCTTCTAATTATCGTTAGTTTCGCCTTGTGTAATTTGTATAAACCGGGGACGGCATAAGAGACCAAAAAGAAAGTCTGCTTATAAATTGTTTTTCATTCATTAATTAGATTTATTCCGCTAAAGAAAAATATTTGGCAAAAAAATTGACAAACTATACAGCTTTTGCCTATATATCGATATAGGGTTGTGTCTAACTGAAAGCAATACTTTTCAACAAAGTGACAACTATAGTAAAATTTCCTCTTAAAAAAAAAAGATACATACGTGTACAAATTTATGCAACTATATTTATAATAAGAAGAAATGGAAAGTAACATTGTTTAATGAATTAAGCGAAATTATTTTGATGGAATTGTATAACCAACTACACAAATTACACAAACAAAATTAATTATCTTGCTTTTAGATTAAAAAATTTCAAAAGGAAAAAAAAACGTACATGTAACCTAACTATCAGCACAGAGAGCACATATATTGCTGAAGACCATTTGGTGCATCGTGCAAGTTAAACTAGAACTTTCCGCACCAAATATTTCATTTCATTCGGTTTCTTATTTTTCTTGCTAAAGATCATTTAATTTGGTGGACATGAATTTGGACTTTCTTGCTACTATGGCAACTTTAACAAAAGGATCCATTATGATTTTATGAAGTTTCAACTTAATAGATACACTCTGGCAATAAATTTGTCTAAAAATGCATTTTTAGTGCGTAATCATAAAGGATCCATTATGATTTTATGAGTTTCAACTTATTTGATACAACTTGTAATTACTCACTAAAAATGCATTTCAAGTTGTAATTACAATTTAAAAGATTTAAGGTGAATGAATGATTAAGATGAAAAAAGAATATAAAAAAGACTACAGATTCAATTTTCTCTATTAACAAAAACTAACAATATAACAATTAATATTTACCAATAAAAAAATTGTACTTACTATTTGGCAATAAATTTGTCTAATTCCTAGCTTAAAAATTCAAATTTCATTTTTATAAAAATTTTAAAAAATATGAATTATCAATTTAAATTAAAAGATACAAGATTGATTTAATAATAATAATAAAAAAGTGTCACATGTTCGACTCGGCTAACAAAAACTAGTAATACTAACAATTAACATTTAACATTTGTTGATAAAAAATATCAATTTAAATCTTTTATAATCTTAAGAACTCATTTCATTTCATTTGAATTTTCTCTTATATAGCGTATATTTTAGACATTATCCGTGTAACAAACAATTGTATCCAGTTAGAAGGTAATCTATAATGGACAAAGGCATTGAAACGATACACATTACAAAGCATGAAATGAAAAGTGAACTTCATCAATCACATGGAACTTGGAAGCTGTTTTTTCCTCTTCAATACAACAAGGTTAACATGTAATGTTAGAAGATCCCACAAATTTCTTGCCTAATTATGATGCAACCCAGAGCTCAAAAGCTCATCTAGGAAGAGAACAGTCAATTTTATACATCAAGAAAATATTCAAACAGTAAACCAGTTCTCTCTACTTTGTCACTTCAAAAGTAGCTCGAAGATTGGATATCATTACTGGGCACTCTCCCTTCTCATCATACTCGGCATATTCTCCACTTGACAAGTCAACATTCTCAAACTTAGTTCCCTCCAGCTACACAAGTACAAGTTGCATCGATTAGAAATATGACCAACATACAGAAAATTTATAAAATCACCAAAATTTCTACTGCATGTTAAAAATATATGGCAATCAGGTGAGTAAATTATAGAATCAGAGGATAGGTGTCACAACCATTCAGTAAAAAAATACCATAGACAAGAAGGATGTAAAAAAAATGTTACAGAAATCACATGGAAAAGAAGAAAGCTAATACCAAAAGCTAGAGAACAGGTTTCCGCACCAGGAAAATCTAATACACACTGTATAACCTTCGTACGAAATCTGATTCAAGACTAATCAAAAGGGCTGCATATCTTGCAAATCTCACCATAATTTAGACTTGCAAATTGTGATAATCAAAATTATTTTGAATTTGTTCACCTTTTCATGTATATGATAATTATTGGTTTAATTTTTAAAGATTGGAATAGAAGATATTGAAATTAATCACATCAAATTCATCCCAGTCTTAAGTTTATAGATAAACCTTTTAGACATGGTTTCCAGTATTGATAAGAGTGACAAAATCAATTGAACCATCAACACTAAGCATCAAACCAAATCAAAGGAAGCATGTGATTATTTGTTTCAATAGATAAAAGTGGGTATAAGAGCTATGTACCATACCCAACTCATATATCAGCAACATTGACCAATCAAAAGAGATCAAAGACATGATGCCATTAAGCACATGATTATTTGTTACAAAAGACAAAGGTGGGCATATCTGTATATGGGCTATATACAATACTCACTACACAGCTTATACATCAGCAACATTGAACAATCGAAAGAGATCAGAGACAGGATGCTATTAAGCACGCGATTAATTGTTTCAATAGATAAAAGTGGGTATATGAGCTATATACAATACTCACTACTATCAGCAACATTGAACGATCAAAAGAGATGAGAGACATGATGCCATTAAGCACATGATTATTTGTTTCAATAGAAAAAAATGGGTATATGAGCTATATACAATACTCTCTCGGTTTATATATCAGCAACATTGAACAATCAAAACAGATCAGAGATATGATGCCAAAAATAATGGAAACATAGCATAAAAAATAAAAAGGATACTCACTGATTCAACTTTCCATCCATCACCGAATACAAAATCTACTGGCTCATAGCCCCTACAGTCAAATAACATCAATGGGGCGTACTTCCCTGATTCACTGATTTCCTGGGTGAGTGGTTTACCTTTGCCTTCAATCATGGTCACAGTGCCATCCCTGCCACAAAATTTGCACTGCATACCAAATAAAGGATATTAAAAAACCACCAGCTGCAGGAGCAAACGGTTCAAAGAATCACAAACGAATGAAAACTAATACAAGTAGGAATCATAATTTAAAGTTTTGCAGCAGAATCACATAAAACTTCCAGAATCTTTCCTCCTATGTCAGAGACAGAAAAATAACTACATAAGCAAAAGGGCATATCATGCCAAACAAATAGAATTCTGCTCAGTTGTAAGTTGTAGCACGTAAGTGAGCTTACAAAGTTACAAGTCAGACCAGTAAAATTTAATTTCAGTTATAAAATCGCAAGAAAATAACGAGCTCCATTTCCTTTGTGTTTATGTAATGCACTTAGGCCCTTACAAGAGAAGAAAATAAGAAGGTAATTGAATTAAACTTCTCGCATAAGCTAAAATGAACTTATACATTTAGTTTTCATAGAAGTCATTTCATTTACCTTCTCCAAAAGTTAAGGTGCATAAGTGGATTTTAGATTATGAAGAAACTCAATACACTTTATCTCTAATTTTCTTCTAAGTGCTTATGGATAACATGACCTTATTTCACCTAATTGAAAAAGAAGTCGATGGAACATAACAGTCAAGATTGCAAATAATATAGTGAATAATTTCACTTGCCTTTTCTACCATACATAGATACATACACATAATGAAAAAAAAAAAAAATCAATGAATAAAAGGGAAACACTGAAATTATATACCCCTAAAAGTAAATACATAGTATCATCAAATTAGAAGGATGAAAATCACGACAAGTCTCAAATTAGCTCCTAACGCTATTGATTACTAAGAAATACAAATTACAGAGACTATTGAATCGATCGAATTAGAATTGAACAAAGAAACGCAAAGGGCATTTTAGGTAACCTTTTGAATGAGATGAGTGGTGCTCTTGCCAACGGGGAGAGGAACGGTGTCGTTTAAGACGACGCAGGTTTCTTTCTGGCTCAGTTCTCCGCATCTCCCGCATTTCAACTATCACAACAGAGAAAAAGAAAATTGAAGAAATTAAAAAGGAAAAATTAATTAAAGAGATGTTGAATTTTGAATTTGATTTGGAAAGAGAAAGAAAGAAAGGGACCTTGAAGAGGTAGGAGAAGTTGGGGTCGTCGCAGCCATCTTGGGGTTGCAGATTCGTGAGGTTCTCAAGCTCTGCAGTAATCATCAACATGAAGTTCACCATTTTTTTTTTCTTCTCTCTCTCTCACCTTAGTAACACTTTAGTTTTGCGAATTTGGTGCTTTGGATTGAAATCAAGAGAGGCTGAGAATAACAAACTCCTTCTAACACTATCTCTAATGGATTAAAAGTTATTACAAACTATAAAATTAAGAAAAAAGAAGATTAAATATGATACGACACTCATCAAATTTTTTCATTTTAATGAATTTTATCATATGAAAAAGAAAAGTATTTGTAAGAGTCTGTTAGAGAAATATTCCTAATATTTTTCATTAAAATAATGGATGATTCGGATCGGTGTATGGATTATTATTTTGATTGAATAATTTAGTATTTTATTACGTGGATTGTGCTGGATATATTATTTTTTTAAACCTAAAATATATTGTTGGTCTTTTAAGTTTGGGCTATTTCTCTTTTTTCTTTTCAATTAAATATATTTTATCCTATCCATAGAAATTTAAAATAACCATATTTATAATAATTCATTCACTTTATTGAATTAGATCCCCCATAGTGTTTAAATATATTTCTAACTCTTATATTATATATTCATTTTGTATTTTTGATCTTATAAGATTGACGAGGAGTAAGACTCTTGTGTGTCTACAAAACAACGATTTATGTAACGAGTAAATCAGTAAATTTGTAGCAAGTCATAAGACAATTTTTTTTATTTGCACACGACTACGGTCCCAATGTTGTAAGATATATCACCCACTAGACATCACAAATTTATGCTGAGTTTGAGATAGTAGAATCATCTGTCTTTAATTTAATCCATAAATAATAAAGTTGTCGGTTATTTAAATTATGTTATTAATTATGCATTAGTCTAAATTGTGTAAGAAATGGATGAGTGTCTAATATATGAAGGAGTTGTTCATTTTCCCATGCAACAAAGACAAGTCATTATTAAATACCCTGTAGAGCCCTTGACCCACAACCTGTGCTAAAATCCAAAACAAATCACTTGCAAGGTACCTTAATTTCCAACAAATAGCAATTGCTCCTAGTTGGTAACATGTAAAAATAGTTTGTAAACCATAGCCAAGTCAATTGGATAAGTTTGATTTATCGTTAGGTTAAACGAACACATTTACATACATATTTTGTGAGAAATAATATTTGCTAATAAAAAAAATTACCAGAAATAAAAATTCAAAACTTTTGATTCTATGTGGTGTTTGAAGCATCCAACATTAAACCAAACATGTACTATATTGATATGCGTCCTACCTAGGAATGTGATAACTTTTCTTTACCATAACATTCTCCAAACCACAAGAAATTGAAATTTGCTAACTTTCCCGTCAAATTTTTCAGAACATAAGAAAAATAATCACAAGGGCGTAACTTTTTCTCCCGTAATTCTTCATATAGAAAATTGAACTAATAAACTACAGATAGTGTTTGATCTTAAGAGGCAAAAGAAATTATAATTTATTTATAAATGATAAAATACAAGACACAAGTGTGAATCATTTTAGTCAATTCCAAGACGACACATTGGATTTTTCTTTATAAGCCCAAGATCTACCTGCAAAAGACAAGAAAAAAATGAGATAATATCACTGCTTATGTTTAAAAAACTTTTTTTTGGTACATTTGCAATTTTTCTTTTTTTAAAAGAATCCATAATTATAAAGGACCAAAATACATATGATGATCTTTATATTTATCCTCTAAAAAAATACCTTGTGTCCAAAGAGATCTCTGATGCTATCTATCCCATACAGTATCATCGTTGGCCTGTTTCCACGTAAAATAACAAGTTAAAATCAATTTACAGTATGTTGCATCACAATGCCCTTATAGTTTCACTAGATTTGTTCAGCAAAATAATAACAGGAATTTAAATTTTACAAATTAGTTTATTTTATGCTCAGTTTTGATTAAAGTGTTCTGATTTTTTTTCTCACCTCTCAAGGGAAAGGCCCCACGCAATAACTTGGACATCTTCAGGAAGTCCCATTGGCTGCAACATTTCAGGTCTGAACATGCCAGAGTTTCCTACCTCTACCCATTTTTTAAAACCTTCATGGTAACTGTTAGAGTACTGGATTAATATGTAATCTCAGGATACGCAACATCAAGATCAGACATGCCTGATAATTGTTACAGAAAAACTCACCTAAAAATCTCCATGCTAGGTTCAGTGTATGGATTGTAAGCTGGTTTGAACTTCAGCTTGGTCATGCCTGAACTCAATAACGAAATCACTTCTATTAGCTAAAATCAATAATAGATTAATCACACTACTAAAGCCTGTCCCCTATATAAACTTGGATGTGGATCATATTCCTTGAAGTCTCCAACAGTCCAACTTACAGTCCACATTTAAATCTTTTTCTTTACAAGAGAACATTACCTAAGCGTGAGAAGAAATCGTGTAGAACACCTATTAAATCACAGAGAGTGAGTCCACGATCGCATACAAGACCTGAATTGAAATGTAAAAATGTGATCATCACAAAAATCCAGTAAATTTATTGATAAATTTTAATGCCAAGATTAAACATCTAATGGACCAAACCAAAAAAGATATTCCCTCTGTTCCATAATAATTGTCGTGTAAGAAGAAAAAATAAGTCCCAAAATAATTGTCATTTTAGCTTTTCAATGTAACATTAATTACTTTTTTTCATTTATATTCCTTATTAAAAAATTAATGATGATAAGGTTAATCTTGTAAAATTGTCACTCTTTCATCTATTTATTAGTTTTTCTTGATCTATGTAAAAACATCTAGGACGACAAATATTATGGGAAGGAGGGAGTACTGAATCGTCTGTAGTCTATTGCAGTAATCCCCCCATCCCCTATCTAATATAGGAACGTCAAAGGTGAACCCTTTTCATTTCCAAGATGAACAGTTTGTAAAGAATTAAAGCCACAGGCCTAGTAACTTGTTAGATCTCACATACCTTCTATCTGGTGGAACTCAGCAAGATGTGTCCGATCAACTGCTTCATTTCTGAATACCCGATCTATAGAGAAATATTTTTTTGGGGCAAATGGTTTCTGCATAGACATCCAAATGCAGGGGAAACAAAGAAAGATGTAAGCTATAATTCAGAGCTAGAACTTGAAAAGCACAATCACATATTATCTGTGTCATAACTTGGTCCAGCTGAAACCAATAAATATACATTATATAGAACTGAATGGCACTAAACACCATGCAATCATATGCACCAACAAGACCATGATACCAGCAAATTATGACACAAATACCTGTGCCAGTTGGTAAAGCATCCTGGAGGAAACAGAAGTTGTATGGGTTCGCAGGAGGTTTTTATTTGCTTCCTCTCTCTTCCAGTCATATGCATATCTACCAAGGAAGAAATTGTAAGGTTTATTTCAGAAAACATTTTTGGAAATTATCCATCTATCAATAGTAAATAGCCTTTGCTAAAAAATGTTGAGTTCGCTCATGATCATACCCTCTAGACCCATAACCACCAGATTCATGAACTTGCGTAACTCTCAGAACATAATCTTCTGGCAATATCTTAGTTGTTGAACGAGCTGCAGATATATGTGTCACATGTTCTCAGAATAGAAACAGAGAATATAAGATTAGCAAGAAAACAATCAAGGTTTTACTAACCTTCCAGAAAAAATGTATCATGTGAATCACGAGCTGGGTGTTGTTGGGGCTGGAACAAGGCATCGAAGTTCCAGAAGCTGCCAATCAAAACATTCAGATGTAAAATTTAGGGTGAGAGCAGACATGTGCTGCTACTTGCCAGTTGCTACACACAGTGAGTAAAACCTGTTGGATTCAATACTTTTAAAGATAAAACTCTATCATCTAAATAGCCTATATAAGAAAGAATCAAGGGATCATGCAGATTAAGTGATTAACAATATGGTTTGAGATTTAGAAAATATATATTTTTTAAATGTCACTTTATTCATGATGTTCTAATGCACTGTTCAGAATTTAAAACAAAAGTTTCTTTTCAAGAACGATACAAGTTACAGAAGACAATACCATCTTCAAATACTGACAAAAAACAATCTAAAGCTATATTTTTCTTTTATAGAAAGGGGAAATTTTTGGTTTCTGAAATTAAATCTTAAGGGCTGCAATATCCAAAGTCTAAGATATTTCTTTGATTTATAGTTATACTAAAGATTTGTTACAGGCACCAGCCTGCAAACACTTAATAACATTTGTTTCACCTGCTTCCTTGAAAGCATCAGCAAAGAGCAGAGCTATTCTATAAATTATGTACCATTTTTTAAAAGAAAATTCCACACATCATGTACTATTTTTTGACAGGACAGGAAAGCAACAGAACCTATCTGAATCTCAAGACACTAGGAAGGCATTGATATGGAGGATGATTTTGAAATACACTTCAACCAATGGTCGAGTAATCTAATGGAAGGTTTTGTGGTCAGTAGAGGGTTGCAGATATAGGACCTATAGGAGAATATATATACTGCAGGTATTATAACTGTGATCCCTCCTCAGACTGATTCCAGTCTGCCTAGAGGAGCTATGTATCTAACAAACACCATCATGTATCTTTAGTACCTCTGGTACTCATATATATATATATATTCTTACTTTTGCTGAGCAAAAAAAAAAGTTATTTATTATTGGAAACTGGAAAGAACATCCATATGTCATTTTGTGAATTGAGAACTTGATGACAGAGATATAAACTATGAAGAACTTGATCTAAGTTTTGTCCAAACAATAATTACCTGCTCTCAACAAAATTATTTGTCGGCATCTCTTCAAACCTGCAGCAACAGAAAATAAAATTAACAAAATTTGAAACAAATATTTACCACAAAAGATATCAGCCTTCCAAATAAAGAAGATAGGACTCACCCCATGCAGAGGAAAATTTGTTTCAGCTGGGCACGTACCTGAAAGTAGAGAAAAGTTTCTCATTAGGTGAGGTTAGCTAAATTGATCAAACAATGTCTCATTATGCTCTATCAAAAAAAAAAAAAAAATTGAATGACATAATTAAATTGTCTGTCCACATCATACAGATTTGTCAAAGTTTTACGTTTCCAGATAACAGCCAAACACAATTTCCCTCATTTTTCGGGGCTACGGACTATGCATGTAAAGTTTGGAAACAAAGCACAACAAAAGTAAGGATTTTTTTTTTCTTTTGAATAAAGCACTCTTAATTAAAATTAAAATCATAATACACTTGATGCATGCAGTATAGCGCACATATAAAAACTATTACACACACAAAAGGTACATAAACAATTATGTGCTTTAATTAACATAAATAGAGGGCATTGTAGAAGCTCTACATATCAAACTGCAAGTTTAAATATGTATAAATACACAAAGTTCTTGTTTATGTTTTCCTAAATATAGATTTTTTTTTATATCGTAAGTGAAATCTCTATAGTAAAAAATTTTGATATTTGTTTAATCTAAATATCAAATAGAATTTGGGTTGGGGAAAAGAGGAGGAAGGTATATCTCCTTGCCTTCAGCAACGGATGAAGATTGCCACCTTCAAGAGGCTGACCTTTAGCACTGTAGTTGTACTCTTTGAACTCTAATTCTTTCCACTCACCACTGACATAAAAAATACAGTAAAGTCAGTTCATAAGATAACATGCAAATCCAAGGAAAAATGTCTTGCGCAAAGTAGACACTTGAATACAGAGGTTATAACCCCCATTCACATTCAGTTTAAGCAAAAAATACCTCTGGAAGTTATCTCGTGTCAAGTCAGTGACAACCTTCTTTCTTTTAGGTGCATAATTAGGACCTCTTTTCAATGAGTAACCCTTCCACGTCCTAAATTATAAGATACCAAGAAGAACTTCAATAATGAAAGAATAGTCAAGTCACTTACAGCACATTCAGTATATCTGAAAATCTCTTTAACACAACCAAGTGAAATTATTATTACTGTGGAACAATGAGTTTTCTTGCTTTAAGTGCTTTGATCTCATCTGAAGCAATGTCCTGCATTTGCAACATATGGTAAAGTTTCTAATGAGAAGTGAAAATTTCATAGGGAAAACGGCTAAAGAAAACGATAAGCAACCCATAAAAAGATTAAGAAGGAGGATATGAAAAGGTGAACAACAATAATCACTCAAACCAAATAAAGGACATTTTTCACTTTCACATCATTCAGAGTAGAGTGCAGGTATACCTCATAACTAAAGTGATCGCAAATCAAATCCCCGCTTCCTACTTCATGTAATCATCTCATATGTTTGAGTTGAATGCTCTATATAAAACCTTGCCATTTTCCCAAATGTATTATTGCAAACCCAAGTCCTATCTTATGCGCATATAGCCAAAACACTCCATTTAAAAAATGGGCGATACCAACTAATGAGACTACCTTGTTGTCAACTCAACCCAAAAAATAATTTTACATAGCTTGGTATATCTCTACACTTCACCTCCTCAATTTTCATATATGTTACTATTCCTAAATTAATAGAACTTAATGACAACCCCCTCCCCACCCAAGAAAGAAAATAATCTCAGTTCTTCAAATTGCCTCCTGTTAATGTAACTAATAAATTTACTAACAAAAATGTTTATATTAGTACACATACCAGCCCCTGTTGTATTTGAAGAAGAAGATCTTTGACCTTATCATCAACATGTTGGACCTGCAGCATGACAGCCTTGTTAAAAATACTCGGTAAATCATGAAAACATGCCCATCTCAAAGGACAAAGTGCACTTATCCATTACATGCAAATGCACCTCAACCAACGTACTAAAAATCCTTTTTTTTAAAGGGAAAAAAAAGGATTTTATACATAAAAATATTGTTGGAGCACAAGATGCGTCCAAATATATACATAGCTAGTACAACATACTTACAATGCAATACACACAGAAAAAATGCAACTATACTTGCGTCGTCTTCTAACAGCTACACATCAAATATGACAATATCCATCATACTTTGATTTACTTATCCTAGAACACAAATCTGCAAAATACAAAAATTGCTGCATAATTTTCACAGAAACTGCATAAATCAGTATTCCGCATAGCATTTATCTCCATTACAACAGCTCCAGTATTTTGCCAGCAGGATGTTTTGATCAAGATGTGAATGAATTCCATTAATCCATAGCTAGACAGGCTAGTGGATTGGAATGCCAACAATACAGTGCATATGTAACCCCCTTTTTCCTAGCTCTCAGCCAGCTCCAAGCTGTAATCAGGGCTGCCTTTAACACTTCGTGTGGCCTTACAGATTTTGCTAAATGGAAATTCTCTTTTGTGACGCTGACATGATGGATAATTGGCTATTTCATCTCCAATACACCAAGGTTATAAATTAGAACACCTAAGCACCAAAACAAACTATACATAGTGTTGCTGTGATTTCCTTAAGCATCTGAGCATGTGAAATATGTTTTGCTGCTAATTTATCCTGATCAATTCTTTCTGCCTTCCAGCTCTTCCTACAAAGTCCTCCAAACCCGAGCATTCAAACCACCTATTTCCTTTCGATACACTTTTATCATACGATATCAAATAATAGCTATCCTAGTTACAATTCAGATTTTACCACCACATTCCAAAATGCATGTGCACCCTACCAGATATGTTCCATTTAACAATCAGTATTGCATCACCAACAAATAGAATAAGCACTATACATAGAACAAAAATTGAGCAAACCATCCCACATCATGCAATCGGCTGCTATCATTCTCAACAATGTTCTCACATTTACTGTATGTCACCACCCCTCCCAATCATATCTTGAGTTCGTAATGCATGAAAATACTTTATGAATTTAAGAGAGAAAAAGGGTCAGAAACCAAATTTCCTAATGGCTTGACTCATACGGCATAAGCTCTGATAGAGTGACCCATACAATATTAAAATCTAAAACCCAATTTTCCTTCTTAACAAAATATTAATTAGGGTTCATTTTCGTCCCTGAAAGTGCGTGACGCTGACAAATCCATTCCTGAAAGATGAAAAAATAAAATTTAGTCTCCGAAAGTGTAAAAAGTAAGACAAATTTGTCCCACCATTAACTTTCATTTGTTAACATCAGGAAACTTGCCTATGTGGCACATAGAGACGAAAATGTCACGGAATTGATGCTTGCATGAACATAGGGACTAAAGTTACTAACAAATATGTCCCTAATTTAACAACTTATTGACAAACATATCCACAAAATATATAAACCTAATTAGTTAACATCAATAACAAGATACATGCACCGACAACACATTAGACTTAAAACTTTCTGATTTTGTTATTCCAAATATTTATTATAATGTATTATAATTATAAATATATTTATAATGTCAACTTATCACACAGAAATCAAGATTCAATAGGAGGTGAGGCAATGATAGGTTCTCAAATAAAAAATTAGTTTATCAAATCTTAAATGAATCATCCACAAGTAGAAGAAAACAAACATGAGAGGTCTAACAACCAAAACTAAAATGATTTTATAGCTTCCCCCTCAGTTAGTGATCACCTATATATTAACCTATATATTTATAATAAATGTAAAAGAAAAAAGTGAGAGTAATATGTCCCTAAAAGTATAATCTGTCACTTTTTTCTTTGACGTCTATTATAATTATATAGGTGGTCACTAACTAAGTAGGAAAACTATAAAATATAGTAGTTTTGGTGGCTAGACTTCTCATACTTGTTTTCTTTTACCTGTGGATGATCTATTTAAGATTTGAGAAACTAATTTTTTATTTAAGAACCTAACCTACCCATGTCTTACCTCCTCTTAAATCTTGATTCATCTGTGATAAGTTGACATTATAAATATAATAAATAAAATTATAATAAATATTTGCAATAACAAAATTAGAAACTTCTAAGTCTAATGTATTGTTGGTACATGTATCTTGTTACTGATGTCAACTAACTAGGTTTATATATTTCGTGGATATATTTGTCAATAAATTATATAATTGAAGGACAAAAATGTCAATAAGTTGTTAAATTTAAGAATGTATTTATCAATAGCTTTAACACATATGTCCACATGGACATCAATTCTGTGACATTTTCATTCCTGCGTGTCACATAAGCAAGTGTCTTAATGTTAAGAGACAAAAGTTAACATAGAACATATTTGTCTCACTTTTTACTCTTTTGAGAATTACATTTTGTTTTTTTTCATATTTCAAGGACGGATATCTCAGCATTGCACACTTTTGGGAGGAAAATGATTATTTACCCTATTAATTAAAAAAGAAACCAACCCATCCTTACCTTTCTAGTAATTAACTGTTTCCCATCTCCACCCATTTTGTCTTCGCAGCCTGAGCACAAGCTATCTTGAAGACAGAAGGTTCAACCTTTTTCTACAACCACCAAAGAAAAACAATTAAACTTATAATAATTCAAAATGAATAAGAAATTATTACAGAGTTAATACATAAATAAATGAATGAATGGAAAAAAATGAACAAATAGTTGATTTGAGTGGTATTGGACTTATCCCCCATGTAAGGTCTCAACTTCGAGCTTGTGGATAAAGAAAATACGATTGAGAGGAAAGAATTTCACTAAAGGTGATCAGCCAAATTCAACGAGAGAGACTAGTCATCCACAAAGTCAGTGATACTCGATACCAATAACATAGTTATAAAAAAAATGAATAACCTGAAGGTCTTGTTTGGAGATACCCTCCTCTGGGGGTATGGCGAAGAAGAGTTGCACTTCAGGGGATCCTACGCTGGAATAGGTTTTGCCCTCATCAGTGAGTACCCATGTTTCCCTCTTGATGTCTTGCGCGTCAACGTATCCGAAACCGTGCAAGCTCTTAATCACGTTCACGATCTCGTTGTGGTCAATGCCGAGTTCAGCTGCGAACTCGCCCGAGTCTCGAATCTCCGAGTTTTTCTCAAGGTATCCCAGAACTGCTTCTTCCGCCATCAATGAATCAGAGACTCCTCAGTCTTTAGTCCTCACTCACACACGCACACTCTCACTCTTGCTTTCCTTTGCCGCAAAGCACAATTTGTTTCTAAAAAACATCCTATCCAACAAACTTTTGTCCATATATATATAGATGAATAAATAGTCTTCCTAAATGATTTAAGAATAAATAGTCAAATTATTTAAGTGTGATATGATGATAAAATAGTTATGAGTTGAAAAATATAAATTTAATCTCTAAATATGAAAAAATGTTATGAGTTCATCATGTTGTTAAAATTTGTTAAGAATCAATTTGATAATAAATTATATTTTTAAAATTAATTTGACATTAAATTATAAATTTAAGGAATTAATTTATTATTAAATTATCTACAAAATTAATTTATTATATTTTTTACGGACTAAATTTAAATTGATTATCTTTCATTGATCAATTAGTCAAGAGAGATAAATTATTTATTTGAGATTTAACTTGGGGCATTTACTTCCTGCACCGCCTAAAGACTCCAACAGACAAAAATATCCCTCACGAGACAACCCTTACTTCCAAGAAACCCTTGCAATCAACCTTCCCAATTGTGTTGGAGAGTGTAGGTCATAGGGTACAGGGGAAGGGTTGAGTTCGATGTCCCAAATGGCGTAGGTGGTGGCGATGCACTTGGGGTCGATGTCAGAGTATTCTTCGATGAAGCTTCTGAGGGCGAGGCAACACCCTATTATGGAATATGATTTTTCATATTTCGATAGGTATTTTGGAATAGGTTTTCAAAAGAGTATTTCTATTATGAAATAGCTATTCTAGAATATGATTTTTATATTTTAGAATATCCATTCCAGAGTAAGAATAAATAATCCAAAATAACTATTTTGAAATATGAACATTTTTTCGGAATGGTCATTCCATAATAAAGGGAGGGTAATATTGGAATTATGAAGTTGTGGAGGTGCAGGAAGTAAAAGGCTCAACTTGAACCTAGTAAGCCTGGGTGTGTCCGTAAACACAGCGTCGACATCAGTAAGGACTGAAGCGGAGGTGCTGCGGGGAGTCGCCGGGAGTAATTTTCCAAGGGATCTCAGCCATTAATTTTAATCTACGGTGGAGATTTATTTAAATTCACACTCTCAAGTTTTCTCCTTAATTTCTCCGAACGCAACACAAACTCACAAATTGTGTTCTTTAATTTCTCCGCCCATTGCATTTTGCATTTCCCTCCTATAAATAAATTCCCATTCTTTCCGTCTGTATCTTCATTTTCATTTCCATCTTTCTTGGGTGATACGATCCAATGGCTGCGACCCTTTTCCAGGGATTGGGAGTTGTGACCCCATCATTCTCTTCTTCCCACTCCAACAAGTTCATGCTTTCTTCCCTCTCAGGTTCGCTTCTTAAATTTCTTTCCTTTTTTTTCTTCAAAATTTTCGAACTGCTTATTGAGAATTTTTGTTTTGGATACGTAGTTCCTATGGCTAGTTTTCTTTTTTAAATCATATTATTGGTAAGCAATTTTATCAATGACTAATCTCAGTCGGGGACACGGGACCTTGATGGCCACCTCTAGTGAGGTTCTCCCCTCCCAAGTACATTTTTTCCATCCACAAGGCTCAAAACCGAGACCTTACTTTAGGGACTAAATTCAGTGCCACTCAGACCAATGACTTTTCGGTTAAGCGTTAGTGTTTTTTGACTTTTAAATGTTGTTTCTTTGATTGGTTCAGAGAGGAAAGATGGCATATTTGTGGTCAGATCTGATGCTGATGCAAGGATTCTGAAGACTGGAGCTCGTAAGCATGAATTGTTGGTTACTAATGCAGTTGCAGTGAGTTATCTCATTCCATTCCCTTTTTTGCAGTTTGGTTTGTGATCAATGCTGTCATCAAGTTTGTAAATTGTGCTTTTTGGCTGTTTATTTATAGACAAAGGGAGCCAGTTCTGCGGCCTCTACATCAAAATCTGGATCTGGGTATGTCTCTTTCTACAATTACTGTTTCCATGTTATACCCTTTAGAGTGTGTTTGGTATAGATGAAAATGGAAGCATTGTAAAGAATGTGGGAAACTGGCTACTGCTTCATCCCATCGTTAGCACTTTGATAAATGAGATGAATGTAGGTCCCGATTGTTGTTACTATCTTCTGGTTTCTTATAAATGCTTCTTCAAAGTACAAAATGATAATGGACAATTTCTATTTCTTTCACTTTAGGTTTGTTACTTTTGTGATGGATATACGACACTGAAGCAAAAGAACAAACATGCTCTATAGAATTGACTAAACAAACCTTTCCCTGTATGCCATATTAACACATACTAAAGACATCCTATTCCTATGTTGTTAAAATATCTAGAGGACGTCTCATAATCCATATCAAATAGGAAACAAATATGAAAACCACTCCTAAGAGATCATCTTAGATACTTTAAGATACTTTATTATAATGATGTTATGAGATATATCCTAGATATTGTAACATGTTAGATGCAAAACCATCCATGTGCTTCATCCTGTAACTTAAGCTTTTGAGGTAGTTGGTCAGTTACATGATATCAAGCTTCTTTTCAAGTGATGAGTTTGGTTCCTTCTTCTAAATAGAATTTAAATTTCAGTGGAAGGTAGGGTGGCCAGTCTCATGGGTTCCTGCGTGAACTAACAACTTAGAATAAAAAATTTCGTGTGTTTTTACCCAATATTTTAAGCTTTTGGAATAGCTGTGTTCATGTCACCTTTCAATTCATTGCAATGCAACAACTCATCATCCCATGATACCCACAATACTTCACATTCTTGCTAAGATAATAAAGATATCAATACAATATTTGTCGTTGTTTTCAAGACTCTTGCCATTTTTCTTTCACTATACCAAATGTCTACAAAAGGTAATCGAGGTATAAGGCACAACCTCCCAGTTAAGAGACAGGCTTGACTGACTGAAACTAGGAACTGGCAAACAAACATGAGATGAAATAAGATAGACGAAAAAATAATCTGGACTCCTTTATTCAATGGCTAAAACAGATAAGAATGTAAAAAATGGTTGCTGTGTACTTTAGATAGAAAGATGAAAAAATGAGATAGATGAAATAATAATCTAGACTCCCTTATTCAAGAGTCAAAACAGATAAGAATGTAAAAAATGATTGCTGTGTACTTTAGATAGATAGATGAAGAGTCTGAATTGGTGGGCCCCTTGATGTGGTACTTCAAAACTTTTGTGTAGAAAGCTGTAGGCAAACTCCCTGTAAAGTGTAGACCAAGATTACCCTGGTTACTATCAAAATTTAGGGATGACAACTTCTTTAGGTATTAAGGAATGCAGTAACAAAAAAGAGTTAAGGTGCTGATGATTGAAAACTTTTGGGATATTCTAGTGATGTGTAATTCAAAATAGTCAATACATGAAGTTGCTAAAAACATTTTTTTTGGTTTCCTCCTATTGTGAGGTATGCCCAATAATGATGGAATTAACCATGTATGCATTTTATTTTTAGGCATGAACTTCTCCTTTTTGAGGCCCTACGCGAAGGTTTGGAGGAAGAAATGGAGAGGGATCCTTGTGTATGTGTCATGGGTGAAGATGTAGGTCATTATGGAGGATCTTATAAGGTGACTAAAGGCCTTGCCCCAAAGTTTGGGGACCTTAGAGTTTTGGACACCCCTATTGCTGAGAACGCCTTTATGGGGATGGGCATTGGAGCTGCCATGACTGGTCTGAGGCCAGTTGTTGAGGGCATGAACATGGGATTTCTACTTCTGGCATTTAACCAGATCTCTAACAATTGTGGCATGCTGCATTACACATCAGGAGGGCAGTTCAAAATACCAATTGTCATTCGTGGACCTGGTGGAGTTGGGCGGCAACTTGGAGCAGAGCACTCGCAGCGATTGGAGTCTTATTTTCAGTCAATCCCCGGAATCCAGATGGTGGCTTGCTCAACCCCTTACAACGCCAAGGGCTTGATGAAAGCTGCAATCCGAAGTGAGAACCCCGTGATTCTCTTTGAGCATGTTTTGCTTTATAACCTCAAGGAGAGAATTCCAGATGAAGAGTATGTATTGTCACTTGAAGAAGCCGAGATGGTTAGGCCTGGGGAACATGTCACGATATTAACCTATTCCAGGATGAGGTATCATGTCATGCAAGCTGCCAAGACACTGGTGAACAAGGGGTACGACCCCGAAGTAATCGATATCAGGTCTTTGAAACCGTTTGATCTTCACACAATCGGGAATTCGGTGAAGAAGACACACCGTGTGCTAATTGTGGAAGAGTGCATGCGGACGGGTGGAATTGGTGCTAGTTTGACGGCTGCCATTACCGAAAATTTCCATGACCATTTGGATGCTCCTATAGTATGCTTATCCTCTCAGGATGTGCCGACTCCTTATGCTGGAACATTGGAGGAATGGACAGTAGTTCAACCTGCTCAGATTGTGACTGCAGTTGAGCAACTCTGCCAGTAATTGCTACAAAACACTACCAATTGTGCTTGTTAAATTAAGCTAGAAATTTTTATCATGGTTTTCTCTTTACCTTTTATTTCTGAAGTCTAAAGCCCATAAATTTCAATTGTTATTTAACTTCTGTTAAACTTTGCAAAAAAAAATAAATTATTAAAAGAAGAATATAGTAGCTATGGAATTGCACTGCTGCTAAATATTCACCTGCACAAGACAAACCAGCTGAATTTTTTGTGTTCATGTAATATCTTTATGCGTATTTATCATTTTGTGACGATATCAATTGAGGAAATTCAGTTGTTGCTATTATTACGTTTCAATTTTTCTTATTATTTCTGCAGCTACTTACTGGCTTTTAGCATCGAGTATATGTCCATGAAAATTTTATCGTTCATAGGTATTAAATTCTTATCGTACAGCTCAATTCTTAGATTCATAATTTTTTTTTTTGACAGATCTTAGGTTCATAATTGATTTAACAAAAGTTAGACTTTCTTGCTTATGAAATTGATTCTAGGCGTGAACGTATACATTTTTATAAAACCCACTCATATTATATATCAAAAGTAATACTTAATCATTCAAATAAAACTAGTTCTTTTAAATTAATTTTTGAAGTCCTTTGATTCTATTCACTGGGTTAATAAATTTGTTTGCAAGTTTTTACCTTTCCGGTTTCTACCCCCTGGGGATCACTTAATTAAGCATCACTTTAGTGGTATGGTCTCCCCCTAGTCCTATAGTAGGTCTAACATAAAAATTAAAAATAAGTAACTTTTGAGTTATATGTGTAAATCAATTCTTTTTAAGATCAGTTTTTAAAATTACTTAAAATTTAAAATATGAAAAATAATTTTCGATTTAAAAGAAATCTTGAACCTTTTTCTTTTTTTTTTTTTGGTTTATTAATAAGGTTTTCTTTTTTTCAATTTTTGGTTGGGTAGGAGGTGGCTGGTAAATGAAGCATGCATTTGCATTTCAATGATCAAGTCATGATGTAAACAGAAGTTGAATGACATATATAGACGGTAACTCATGCAGACATTGCTAGCTAACTTATAGTTAAGCAATGTCTATAATTCAGGACTTCATGACTCCAATTTAAAGGGCATGTTTACAATATCATCTAAGTGTATCTTTGTCTTCCATTTCAGTTTTGTGGCCCACTTGTTTTGTGTCAAAAGGAATAAAAAATAGATTACTTTTGTTATTAAATTTTGAATGGGAAAGTTGTTGCACTTTTCTGCCATGGGATCCACAATCTTCATTCTCTTGGGGCTGGTAGTTACAGTTTACGGTTTTGTGGACTATGGTAGTAGCTCTTTGTCAAGACTCAAGGTTTTGGAAGTTGAGAGAAAATTAAAGCAGCTTAGAGGACATTCCTTAAAAACTATCCAGGTAATTAAAATTATCTTAATCATAGTTTTATTGGGTTATGTTCTTAACTCCATTATTCGTCGGGAAACACCTAATTATTGGTCCTGTAATTTTACCCATATCAATGAAAATAATTTGAAATTATATATACTAGAGAATATCAAATAGTATTGACTATTGAGTGAGAATGTTTTCTAATTGGTCGTTTCTATAGAAGCTTAATTAATTTTATGGTATTACTAAAAAAAATTCTTCATATATGCTTGTAGAGTGAAGATGGGGATATCATTGATTGCATTGACATTAATAAGCAACCAGCTTTTGATCATCCTGCATTGAAAGGTCACAAAATCCAGGTGAGTCACATTTGATTCTTTGTTAATTTATACCATATTTAATTATTTATGGTTATATATATATATATATATATATATAGGGATAGCTTAATTGCTAGACTAATTACAACTATTCTTTGAATTTGTATATGTATACATATAATCAGATGGCTCCCACTTATAATTCAGCTAAGAAGGACATGACAATAGGGACCAAAACTACTAGAACTAGAAAAAATGCAAAGAGTGGCAAAATGATGAAGCAAAGGGATGAAGGGTCATCTGTGACTGTGACTTCCCAAGTGTGGCAGAAAAGTGGAAGATGTCCAGAGGGAACAATACCTGTTCGAAGAATACAAGAAAGAGACATGATAAAGGCTCATTCAATTGAAGATTATGGAAGGAAGAAGCCAAGCTTCTCTCATCAACATGTTGGTCAACTGAATAATAATCTCGACTCCTTTGTACAACTGAAAAACCACTCTGTAAGTAAGTTTGTGTTATAGTACTAGTAGCAGTTTTGAATATAATAAACCTGGTGATAAAATTATCTATGACTCTACCTGGTGCATTTTATGGACCAGTTCAGGTTATACTTTGGGTCCTTTCAACTCGGTCCTATATCATATATTCTTTTAAAAATATATATTTTTTAAATTCTTATGTAGTAATAATATATATATAGATAGATAATTACTTAAGTCAGTAAATAGATATTATAAAATATATCTTAATTGCAATAGTATAATATTAAGATTAATATATTATGTTAACAGGTTGTGTTAATTTCATATTTATTGAGTCTTAGTCGAGTTAGATTCGGCTGAATGAGTCTCAACCCATCTAATGATGAACACTCCTGTTAATTCTTATTAAAAAGTAATTTCATAAATCACTTTCATAAGTTTAAATAAATTTTAAGATACCCTTTAACACATATTTTATTATTAAGTAATATATCTTCTTGTTCCTAACACATATTCCCATCCCATTATCATTATCACTGTTATATAATAACAAAAAAATATCTCAAAATAATTATTATTTTAATTTTTTAATGTAGCATTAATTATATTTTTACATTTATATCTTTTACTTATAATATTAATGATGAACTATAAAATCTATAAGTAAATTAATGATGATATAAGATTAAATTTATAAAATTATTATTTTCTTTTATTTATTTAATATTATTTTTTTAGTCTATATAAAATAATCTAAAATGATTATTATTTTAGGAAGGAAGGAATAATTTTTTTGGTACTTGTAAGAACTAACTCTTTTGCTTGGTTGATTTGACATCTATGCGGAACAGAAAGCAATAGCATTGGCAGTTGGGTTCCGTTACTTGGGAGCCAAAGGAGACATCAAAGTGGACAACCCTTCTGTTGAAAAGGATGATGAATACAGCACTTCCCAAGTATCTCTCTTAACAGGGCCATACAATGACTTTGAGTGTGTTGAAGCTGGTTGGGCGGTAAGAAATTAAAGTATCTTCTACTTCTACTTTTTTTAAGCATCAGAATATAACTTGTGCTTATTACTTAAACACAAAGTTATTGTAACATTTTATGAATGCATGATGAAAAATGCACTCCAACTTAAAGTATCATTTTCTAAATGCTCTTATGTATAGCTCCCTCATGCTTCAACTTGTACTTATATATTGTTGCACATGTTTTAGTGTTTATTGTTTAAACCTTTTTCAGCTTTGAAAAATTCATTATCTCTTTGTGCAATAAACTTGCTCCAGGTCAATCCCAGTGTGTATGGAGATAGGCAAACTCGGTTATTTGTTTACTGGACGGTAAGTTTGCAATTGCATCAACCTTGAAATTTAATTTAATTATGTACCAATGGGACATAAAGAAGAGGGAACCAAATTTTGTGAATTACTAATTCTTAGTCTAATTAATATATGTATATGCTACATGCATGATATTTAGATTTATTGTCAATTTTTATTAATTTGTTCTAATTTTTGGGGGGCATGGTTATTGGAACACCAATTTTTGCAGGCTGATGCTTCAAAGAAAACGGGTTGCTTTGATCTGACTTGTCCTGGATTTGTTCAGATTAGCAATGAAATTGCTTTAGGTGCTGCAATTTATCCGATATCAATTCCTGGTGGGCTTCAATACATAATAACTATTTACATCTATAAGGTGAGATTATTTTTCTTAAATAAGCTGAAGTGAACTTACATCAGATAGATATATAAATCTAGATGGAGCATAATTTCCAGTCAAAAAAAAAAAGATGGAGCATAATTCAGTTAGATTTCCATTTTAAAAAAAAAATAATTAGAATGTACCAATAGTTATAAAAGTTTCACTATTACATAATCCCACATTAACATGTATGCATGATAATTTTATAGATTTTTATAATAAATACCTTAGGTCATATTTATGATTATTCTTTATTAGTTGATCATCTAAAAAAAAATTACATGAATTCTTGAAATGTAATAACTAAAATTTCCATTGATAATGATGATCCACATAAAAGAGTTACATAACCCGATATCATCGTAATTACATGCATCATTAACTATTGGGACCGTAAAGCATGTACTAAGATTACGGATTTATGTGTTTTGGTTAAAAGATCCTGAAAGTAGCAAAGTCTTGGGTAAAAATATCATTTGATGTGATTATTGTATTTAAATAATAGTTTTTATTCTTTTTTAAGCAAGGAACCATATATATAAAAAATGCAAAAATTCCATGAAAGAAATATTAATTATTCATATAAATCACTAAATGGTAAATTGGCTAGAAGAAATCTTACGAGTAACTAACAATTTCGTTATGCTAAAAAAAAATTATTATCATACCTTTTACGACAAATCATACGATTCTATGATTTCATTGAGTGATAATAAGGTTATCGACTACAATGTATTAAAATTAAACTCTTTTATTCTAATTTCTTTTCTCTGTCATTTTCCTTTACATTAGGATCCCTATACCAATAATTGGTGGGTGCAATATGGTGAGAATACCAACATAGGTTATTGGCCACCTGAGTTATTTGAAACAATACGTTACAATGCAGAATCTGTGGAGTGGGGTGGTGAAGTTTACAGTTCCACTATTGGGCATACTCCTCACACTGCAACACAAATGGGTAATGGACAATTTGCTTCAGTTTTTGGTGAGTCGTCTACAATAACAAGAATGAGAATTCATGACAACTCTGCAGCCTTGAAGATCCCAGAATATGTTGCTGAATTCACGGATGAATTTAACTGCTATGATGTTTGGTATTTGTCAGATTATGTTGAAGATCCTGAGTTATATTACGGAGGGCCTGGTCAAAATCCAAAATGCCCTTAAACCCCCTTCGTTTGCATAGCAAGAGAGTAAAAAAAAGGAGTGAATTGCATAGAAAAAAAAGAGTGAAATAAACACTAAAATTATATAAAATTCACACATTTACTCTATTTCAATTTAAAACTTGCATCTTAATTCACTTTCATTATATTTACTTTTACTCTACCGAATAGGTACATAAGTGATCACTAACTAATGGGTATCAATTATAATTTAGAACTAAGTGGAGAGAGAAAATTTCTTGAATTATCATTTTTTTAAGAATGAATTATCATTTCTTGTTTCTTGTTTGATGGCATATTTTGGGGTTTCTTGGTTTATTAGAGGGAAAAGACTGTAGTTACTAGTTTATAAATTAACAAATTACAATTTGGCAGAAAAAATGTAGGAGTTCTATATTTTAGTTGCATTATTTATCTACGAGGTTTAATCACTATGTCATTGTTTTAATATCTTCAACTTTTGTTTAATATTTAAAGGGTAATGTTTTTCTTTTTCTCACATCGGTAAAAAAGAAGAGAGAGAGAGATTAAACAGGAGGAAAAATTAAAGGAAGAAAATGAGAGAAGGAATCGATAATGTGGTAGGAAAAATAGAGAAATAAAAAATAATGTAAAAAGTGTGAAGAGAAAATCAAAATCCATACTTAAATACCATCTGTTAATGTTAGAGTGTACTATGTTTTAACTACTTATGGAGAAAAAATAAAGCGTATATTTTGTCCAAAATAATTCGTTTCATGTATGCAGTTTGTCTTCCGACAACAATTTCTCTACTAGTCAAGCAATATACAGGGGTTGAAACTCAATTTAATTGAGCAAAATGAAAATTATCACTATACACGGAGACACCATCCACTAATATTACATTTGATGAATTTTAGCATTCCATGTAGTAGTTTTAACAATATCTACATTCGAATATTTTTGCAATAAAAAGGACAACCAAAAGGAAAAGTAGAATAAAACGGCAAGATACATATTATCAAACAACAAAGTACAAGACTTGACGCATTGTACAAAATCAACCCAAATAACTCCACCTCCACAAACAGCACTAGACCAAATCATGCTGTTTTCTCTCTTCTTGAATGGATTGAAAAATTCTAGCTGCTGATTCCGTCGCGGATTTCCGGTTATGGGGTACAACTTTGATGGCTTGTGTTTGCTGTCTGGTTTCAACAGCGTGAAGAGAAAGAGACTGTGCATCACTTCCGTCAGCAATTTTCCCTGCTCTGATTCCCTGTGCCATTTCACTAGGACTGCTTCTTGTGCTCCCTTGTAACCCTCTCTCCTTCAGGGCCTGAGATTTTTTAACATGTAACCTAGCTCCATTCTTCTGAACTGGCAAGTTAGATGAGCTTTGGTTATGATGAGTGTTAAAATCGGCTCCCTCTACAGATGAATGACCATTTTGACCATGAGAACCTTGTGCAGCAAACTGGTTCACCTGTTCAACGGCTGATCCTGATGTTGCTTGATTCATTACCGGCATGCCAAAGGGAGCGAAGTAGGTGTGACTGGCCGGAGGGACAAACGGTGAAACCCCAACTACTGGATGAGAAGCTGGGAATTGATAGGCGGGATTCATGAAAGTAGCACTGAGAGGTGCTTGTCCGAATGGCCCGCCGCATCCTCCATGCATTGTTCCCTTAAATCCGGGCCCAGGATATGGCTTGTAGACAAGCCCTTCGGAAGGAGACATGACAGGAATTAACCACTGATGTCCAGGTGTCTGATTGAAACACCAGGGACTTGTTTTATTATCAGAAGCTACATTTGCCTGGTGTGGAGTTCCTGAAAAGGGGGTGTGATTTGCAAGGTGGCTACCATTTTTCGGGGACGAAAAAGATGTTCTTTTTGCAACTGCATTCTCAGCTGAACATTCTGTTTTATGGTTTAGCTTTTCAGAATCGTTTTTCCGCTTAGGATTTTGTTGCTGAGGCTCAACAACCACTTCCAATGAGATATTTTTAGGAGGAGATTCCGTCAGAGGAAATTTTCCCATGAAAGCAACATCTTCAAGCAAAACATCCGGTGATGCAGCAATTAGCTGTTGGACCTGTTGAAAATAAAAGAATGAATGTGTGAGTGTGAATGAACAGACTTGAAGAGTGAACCTCCAAGTCCATGTGCTCGTGCTTGAGGGAAAAGTTAACATGACTCTCCTTTTGGAATAGCACAAGAGATCCTTTTTACCTTAATCAGTCTGTGCAGTTCAAACACTTGGACTGCAAACACACTCTGTTGACTGTAGAGAGGAATGGTAGTTCAATCAAGAAAATTGCACAATACTCATCTAAAAGGTAAAAGCACCTCTGAAGTAAAGTATTTTTACACACTTTCTTACTTCAAAGGAGCTCATACATATGCCAAATAAGAATATAGCTCATAGCAGAAAAACAAATTATATAATTCATATGAAATACTTGTGCATTTTTGTTGTTCCTTGTTCAAAATAAAGACTAGACTCAAACAGGAAGCATAAAGCAAGCAATTCAAACATGGACTGGGTATGTGTATGTGGACTATTAAATGGTGCAATACCAGAGTAAACTACAGTTACAGTGTGTACCATTATAAAGAAAAATCCTAATCACAATCCCTAAATGTCTTTTAACACAGAAAATTAAGACACTAGAAAATGGGGGAAGAAGAAAAGACAAACTATCCCTTTGTTGTAAGCCATAACATCTATTAACAACTCATCAAGTCATCATCATATACTCTCCAAGTGTCCCTGTACTCCATGAGATCATCCTGCATCACTCGGTCCTTTCTTAGCCCAAGTCCTTCAGTGCAGTAAGGGCAAGTAGTATAGTAAGGGAACTTGCCCTAGTGGTCTCATGGAGAATCAAGTTAGAGGAAACCAAGAGAGGAATATTTCAAATAGTGACATGATCTGCTGTCACAAGGGTACCCCTTCAACACAGTACAATATTTTAAGACTGCTCATCACCCTGTTGTAAGACGATCCAGTATCCACCATTAAAAAAACTATTGAGGACTTTGAACATACAAAAAACCAATTTATAAGGGACCCAAAGATGATAAGATTTGCTTTCTTCAAAGCCACATATACAACTCCTCAAATGAAAAATATTGAGGGCATTTACCTAGTATAGTTACAATGCATAAAAGAAACCACTGCAGCTCTACATTTTTAGAAATAGGAAAAAGGGAAAATACCAACAGTAAATGGCAATAAGGCAAAAGTTTGACATATTTTGCAAACCACACGTCATATCCAAATCAAATATGCACACAAAAACATGAAGGGGATCAAAATAAGGATAGTCAAATCAGTAGACAATTCAAAGTTAGGGTTTTTATTCTAAAATTTTGCACACATGCGCACGTAGGAAACAAGTTTTATGACTTTTCATGACAAAAAATTATAATATACACAAAACTCAAAAATTACAAAATACCAGTCAGCTGAAACATCTAAGAGGAACCACTTACCACAAATCAGTAAAGGATTTCACAGATAAATAATTCAAGTTTGATAACACCACACCACAGAAACACCTGCTACTGACAATCAATAAGACTTACTTGGCAATTTTTCTTCTTGCTTTCCAGAAATGTTTTTGACCTAATATCCCTACAACATCATCAGGAGAAACAATCAGACTTGATAAATTTGTTACAGTGGAGATCTTGGAAATGTTGTCCCTTTCATCAAAATTTCCCTTCTGTATTGGGCCTCCAGTCCCAGTATCGTGATATTCAGCGTCATTGGTAGCCTCAAGTGGACGTGTTTGGTTTGCTGCAGAATGAAAACAGCCTCTTGGTACAAGGGCATTTCCATTATCAATATCCCTTGTAGAGTTCAGGAGATCATCACCATGCTCAACGTCATTGGATTGGGACCCAGCCACACACTCCTTCTGTAGGCAAGTATCATCCTGATGTAACCTGCTTATATTTGGCACAGAATAATCTTGATCCTCTAGATTTGGAATCACCTTGGCTTGCATCATTAGACTGTCGATAATTTCTCCACTTGAATTGTTTTTGACCGACATTTTTGGTTTCCGTCTACTTGAGCTTACATGTGGATTAGCCTCATTCCCATTCCTCACATCTTTTCTCAGATCAACAGGAAGGGAGCAGGAGCTAAATTGTGTTGGATCCTTGTCACCATCATTTTGCACAGCAACTGAATAACAAAAATTCCTAGCACCGAAAGGAGTGAATTTTTTCCCATCTACACTTTCCATCGTTTTATCATTAGATTGATCAATCCCCGAGCAAGTGTACACGTGAATGTCATCATCTACTTTTTTTCTCCGTTCAAGTTGCACCAATGAAGTGTTCGACCTTGATCCATCATCAGATTGGCGAGAAATATAACTTTCAGCTCGATGAGTGGGTGTTTGTGAAGAGAAACGAACTGGGTAGACATAACTTCTCTCATGGCCATTTCCCTGCAAACACATCAATTCATGTTAGAAATATACATAAATCCATTCATAAACCTTCACCAAACAGCTTAAATTTTCAGCATAGTTACTCATTAACATGGGAACTGACTAACTGAGCCATCACAATGAATCAATTAAGTACTTCAGTCATCACCACACCACTCTTATAAATAAAAGTTGGATTAAGAATACAACAAGAGTTAACAAACAATCCATACAAATTATCCTTGGGAGGGATGAAATTATTTATATGGTTTTGGAAGGGTAAACTTGTTAACAACAAGTTGGTACAATCAGCAGATAACCATGTCCATTAAGCATATGTGGTCAGAGGTTCAATCTCATCAGGTCTGTAAGTATGAAATAACATCTGTAGGGAGATGTGGGCCCTTTAAATGGATCTCAGTACCTCAAGAAATTAGTCTCTAACCATGTGGTCAGAAGTTCAATCTCATCAGGTCTGTATGTATGGAATAAACATCTGTCGGAAGATGTCAGTCCCTTAATTGGATCTCAGTACCTCGAGAGATTAGTCGAAGTCTTTGACTCTCGACCAAACCGAACGATTTGTTTGAAGGTTCAAAGCAACACAAGTTGTACAAAATTTATATTAAATAAAAACAACAAACTCCAGGCAGAACATAAAAAAAAAAAAAAGGGTTTAATTAAGAATCCCCTAAAATTGCTAAATTCAACTAAACCAAACACAAAACATTTTTCTAGGTCAAACAACTAAAAGAGTGAAGCATAAAGCCACAAAATTAACCCCCAAGACTCACCTGGGTTGGGGGAGGAACTATGTTAGAAGAAGAATTTGGTTTTCGTGGAAGAAGGCGTGGATTGAACTTCTGAGATGGAATACTGAACTGTTCATAAAGAGCCATCTTGTTCCTTGGTGGTGCTCTTGGCCCTCCTTTCTCTGCATCATTCACATGCAGCCTTGGGAACATGGGCCCCCCCAACTTCTCTTCCTCGTTCCCTCTCTTCATCCTAATATCTTTCTTTTATTTTATCTTAATTTGCACAAGGAGATGGAAGAAGAAAAAGCATAATCTGAATCAAATCTGAAAGGAAAATCTAAGAAGAAAAAGAAGGAGTTAGGGATTCTCAGAGCCTCGGACAGGGCTCCGAGGTAAGAGAAGATAGAAAAAAGTGCGGTTTTGTGGGGTCCACTACGACATATCTCTACACATGTTTAGATTTTCTTGCTCAGATTGTTCGCTTCGCTTTCCTTTTCTTTTCTTTTTTTTGAGTAATTATCAATAAATATTGTTTGTAGTATTTTTTTAAAATAAAATGAAGTAATATTTTGTGTTACCAAAACATCCACGCGGAATTCAATGGGTAACTCGGAGTTTGTGAGAGAGAAAAAAAAATTTAAATATGACTAATTTATAAATCAAAGATTAATTGTATAATTAATCAAAACTTATGAAGATATTTTAGATTTCACGGGAAAACTACAAATTCTAATTATAGTTTTTTTTAAAGCTCCTAATGATATAGTTACCAAAAACGCATCCGTAATATCGGTTGACTTGAAGATTGATTTATGTCAAAAAAAATTGTTAGTAATTTCTAATTGGATTTATCTTCCAAGTTACATAATAAAATACTTTTCTTAACGATTGATTTTAAAAACATTGTGTATTGTGTTTTAAAGTTAAATAAAATTAGTTTTAAATCATTCAATATGCTTAAAATATATATTTAAATTAATTTTAGATTTTTAATTAGAATATGTGAATAGTATAAAAAATTACAATCATCTAATTACAAATTACAATGATAAATTGTTAGTTTTTATAATATTTTTTCATAAAAAATTATTATTTAAAAAATTATCTAAAAGGATTTTTAATTATTGATAATGTAAAAAGATATACTAATCAATGCATCAAATTTAGAGTCTTAATTCTGATACATTTTTTCATTATAAAAAAATATAGATAATTGTCAAATGAACACATGTTTTCAAAGGTTACCAACTACCCATTTGTAATTTCCGTACCTGTCTCTTTATTGCAAGATAGCTAATCACCTAAACCTAATTAAGATTTTATTTTTCTTTATGTTTAGTTGGTTGTATATTATATATGAGAGTTATTATAAATCTTAATATGGAATTTAATTTTTATGATAAAAATAGAAAATAAGAAAAATAAATTGAATTTATTTTTTTTTCAAAATTTAAAATCAGTTTCTGTACTTTATATAAAAAAAACTCTTTATTTGTTTTTAAAAAACTCTTTTCGTTTATAAATGCTTAAAAAAATGTCCAAAACACATTTTATTCTATCCCATCATCTATAATTTATAAAAAAAATTATTAAATAAGTTTGTGTACTAAACAAATTCTTAAAACAACTTATAAAATCTTCAAAAATTTTGCCAAACATGTTATCCGGATAATATGTTTGCCAAACATCTTAAAAATGTGTTTGGTAAAAAATTCTACCTTGCTGCTGTTTGTCTCTTTCCATTATGTGCTTAAATTTTCATTTTCATTAAAATTAGACTAGATTGCTTTTTTATTTTGTCCACAAAACATGCAAAAAGCACGGATTAACTGTTCTAATTATGAATAAAAAAATGACTCTAAAGTTGCGTAAATGTAACTAGTCTGACAGTTGTACTAAATAAAATTAAGTCAAAAAGTTGTTCTCGAAATTTTTTGTCAGCAAAATGAGATCTCCTAATTTCGAAACCAATTATAATTATAATAAGAACTGAGGTATAAGAAATATTATTGACATATTTTCTAACGCATCTTTAATGATATTTAAAGATATTTTCATTTATATTTTTTTAATGATATTTTCTAACCAATTAATGACATTGTTAATTAAAATTTATAGAAAATATGTCTTACTTTTCATTTCATTTAATGATATTTTCATTTATATTTTTAATTACTTTTAACCAATAATAAAATATGTATTAAACATATTGAATTAGGAGAATACTAACACCCCTCTCACTCATGCATTTAAAAAAAAATACTCCTCTCACTCTCAACGTTGGAACTTGGAACTATCATAAAATGGATCCTGATAATCCGTCATTGGTTAATCAAACTTTCAAAGGACCACTTATAAAATAATGTTTTTAGAATTTAGAAGGATTAGATGTTGTTTTAATTTAATTAAAAAAACAACTTAAAATAAAATTAATCGTTAATTTGGTGAATATACAGAATCAAAAGAAGATTAGAAGAGGGATGCATTTGCTCATCCAATGGTGTTGGGCTCTAATCTTTGAGTTGCATTTTGTGTCCTTCATTCTCATGGAAGCTTCATCGTTGGAAGGAGTGGGAAGAGCACTGAATAAAGCAAGATTCGATATGATTTTCACTCGTCACTATGATCCCATCAGGGCCATCACCATGCAATTACAGAATTACTACATGTTTGGATATTACTTTTTATTTATATATATAAAAAAAACTAGCTAGTAAATTTTGCATACGTTGTATAAGTAGTTTTAAATTTAAATAAAATTTATTAATAAAGAAATAATTTTATAGTATATATGTTTGTTATTATTAATAAATATTTAAATATATTAAATAAAATTAAAATTAAAGAAAGGTTTGAAAATGAATTATTAAAATCAAGAAAATGTATTGATATAATGAGACACATTTTAAAAAATTAAAATTATAATAATCTTAACATTTAGTTTATTTAAAAAAAATCATTGAGTTTATATAATTAATATATTAAATACTAAAATACGATTTTAGTTGTTTAAATTTGTGTCATTTTTGTTTTTGGTCTCTCAAATTTATAATTATTTTTTAGTCATCTAAATTTAAAAATATGCTATTTTTAGTCTCTCTTCATAAAAAAAAAACATATCGATCATAAAAAAAAATAAACAAATGCAGCTTGTTCAAGACTACTATAGAAAGATGGGTTTGGATCGCTTCCTTTAACTTAGATTCTTCCATTGTTTCTGTTCCCAGTGAGAATCCTTTAGTATTATTTTCAAAAAAGGGGAGAGAAAAATTCAAAAAAGGTGAAGCAAAAAGAAGATCAAGATCAGCTGAAAGATGAAGTATCATCCGAGGGGGAGCAATCTTAAGATAAAAAAATAACATCATATTAGGAGAGTGTCTAAATCTTATCTTTTATATATATATATGATCCTCTAATTATACCTTGTGTGTCTTTAAAAATTTGTATTTGTTTGACATCATAAAAAGAGAGATTATTGAGTCATAAGACGAATCAAAATCATTAATATAGTTTTTTATTTGATGCGAATAAATATGTACTAAGTTGAGCTAGTTGCATCAGAAATGTCAACATAAGCATTATCTTTGCGTATGATGGAAAAACACCATAATCGATATACGATGGTTTTGTAAAGCATTTAAGACATAATTAATCGTTTGTTCATGTGATCCATCGTGCATAAAATGTCTAATTATTCTTTCTAAGATTTGTCCAAGTGAAAAAAGTGAAAGAAAAGTAAAGTTTTAAACTCCATTTTCACATAAAAAGACGTGTCATTATTGTATGCGCAAATATGCTTTGAGCAAAATATTATTTGATAATGAAATCGACTAGAAAAGTGTTACTCAAGAAAGATAAACATAGTGTTTTATCAACTCAGACTTGACATGCATTTAATGCTTCAAAGACATGTGGTTCAAATGATTCAGCATACGCAAAAAGAAGATTGTTTACACACAACAATTACTAGTTGAAGAAGCTTATAAAGACTAGAAGTTTTTGAAGTGCTTAAATTATGATTTTGGAACAAACTACCTTCTTTTGCTTTAATTTTGTTGTATTCATATTTTTATAGGATGTAAAACTCTCAAAATATCTTGTAAATTTTGAGAGAGAACAATTAGCAAACTTAACTTGTAAATTTGTCTATAAGACTATAGTTGTTGCTTGTGTGCATCCAACCTTAAACAATTCTTTTGATTTATTTTAGAGCTAGAAGTGATTTGATATGAAATAATACTTGAAAGTTATGATTTTGGAACAAACTATCTTCTTTTGCTTTAATTTTTTTGTATTCATATTTTTATAGGATGTAAAGCTCTCAAAATATATTGTAAATTTTGAGAGAGATCAATTAACAAGCTTAACTTGTAAATTTGTATATAAGACGATAGTTGTTGCTTGTGTGCATCCAACCTTAAACAATTCTTTTGATTTATTTTAGAGCTAGAAATGGTTTGATATGAAATTGTAAAGCTTGTGGAAGCTTTTAGTAAGAGCTATAAATGTCACTAAAAATACTTGTAACTTTGTTAAAAATGAGTAAAATTTTAATGGGTTGTCAAAAACTTAATATAGTCAAGATAGTATAAAAGATATGTTCTGTGTGATTTATGTTGTTAGCTCACATTGAGTTGTGATTTTACTTTTAAAAAATCTATTTATTAAAAATATGTCAGAATATTGCATAACGATTTGTAAAAATTTTGTTTTTTAATTATATTACAGATAATAACTTTGATCTTAAAAAAATAATTTGTAAAAATTTTATAAATTACAATTCAACCCTTCATTTTTATAATTTTTTTCTTTACACAATTCAAACTAAATCATCTTTTGGGAGATTAGATTAAGTTTTTTTAGACTACATATATATTCTACTAGAAATAACACTCAAACGTGAATAAACACACTAACTCGGGGATTTTCTTTTTCTTTTCCGAAGCATGGTGTTAATTAAAATTAAAAAGTGTTGAATATTGAACGGAAAAAAACAGTGCCCAATTCTTGTGTAGAAAAAAAAAAAAAAAAGCGAGAGAAGAGTGCAGAGCAAGCTTAGAAGAGCAAAGTGTGTGTGTGATGTAGTTGGACATTCATTCAGTTCAGTCTCAATCACATGGCTTCTTCTTCTCCCTCTCACTCATATCTCACACATCTTCCTCTTCATCCCTCTCACCAAGGTTACTCTTCGCAACACCTTCATCTATTTTCTTCTTCACCGATTTAGGGCTTCTTTTTCTTCATTTCAAAACTTAAAAAGAAAACAAATCCGATAACTCCATAAATTTTAATTTTAATTTTCAACTATTCAACACTTGGATCGTTTATTTTTATGCCATAATAACAACAACAACTCTATTTCGTTTTTGAGTTCGTGTTCGTGTTTTTGTGTCATCGGTTACGGTGGAGATATAATTGAAATTGAAAATTGACGAATTCGATTTGCGATTGATTGAATTAGGTGATAGTGAGAAGCGCGTGGAGGACGATGAATCGCGCGTTCCGATTCACATCGTGACGGCGGCGTCGCAACTTCCCGTCGAATTTCTGGAACCCTCGCCTCAATCGAAGCTCGTCATCGGCTTTGACTGCGAGGGCGTTGACTTGTGCCGCAAAGGCACTCTCTGCGTAATGCAGGTCCATTCATTCTCTCGTGTTAGATTTCGGTTTATAATTTATATAATTATGTATGTATTATATGCTGAAATTGTAATGTTATATGTTAATGTAAGGAACTCTTTGCTATTACTTGTATCTAAGTTAATAAATAGGAATTAACATATATGTGGGTAGGAGTAAGTAGTAATCTATTACTGCTCTGTCGTGTCTGTGATTTAATTGTGTCATCCGTGTGAGTGATCTTTGGCTGGTAATTGTGTTGTTTTATGTTTTTTAATGTTTTTGTGAGTTGAGTATTTGGTGATTTACTTGTATTGCATTCTTGCCGTAGAATTTCAATTGAGTTTTGTGTTTCTGCAGCTTGCGTTTCCTGGTGCTGTATACTTGGTTGATGCGATGAGAATTTTTAATGTTGTATGCTGAAGTTGGAATAATATTATTTGCTAATTTGGAGACTCTTTGATATAACTATTATCTATTTGAATAGGAATTTACATATATGTAGATAGCAATAAGTAGTAACCTATTAATGCTCTGTTTTTTTTTTTAAGAGGCACCTATTACTGCTCTGTTGTGTTGTTAATTAATTACCTATTGTGATTTTGGGATGGTGATTCTGTTGTTTTTGTGATTTTTTTTTTATATTTTTGTGAGTAGACTATATGGTGATTTACTTGTATTGCATTCTTGGCATAGAATTTCAATAGAGTTTCGTGTTACTGCAGCTTGCGTTTCCGGATGCTGTCTACTTGGTTGATGCGATTGAAGGGGGAGAGGAGCTTATCATAGCGTGTAAGCCTGCACTTGAGTCTAATTACATCACAAAAGTGATTCATGATTGCAAACGGGACAGTGAGGTCTCTGATTTATTTGATTGCTTTCTTCCTTGCTTGCTCTGGCCCCTCTTTTGTATATGTTGAAATTTGTGGAATGTTTATTCAAAGGAAACAAAGTGTTTGAGTGGCTTGACTTGTGGTATTAGGCATTTACCATTTTGTCTGGCCATTTAAAGCTCTTATAAACTTCTTGTTGTTTACTAGGCATTGTACTTTCAGTTTGGCATCAAGTTGAACAACGTAGTGGATACCCAGGTGAGCTTTCTAGTTACTAGGCCGCAGCTTTCCCCATTTTTCTTTACTATTCTTATATGTCCTGTTAAGTTCGCAGAATGAATTATTTCCACTTCCAAAATAGCACATATTTCTTATTATATGAACCCAATGCAATTTTCATCGAGCAATGATTGTTGATATTGGAATGCAACATTGTATATCAGCTTATGGACGTAGTAAAAATGATACTAATTAATATTCTGTTTTTATGATTTTGCTGCCTAGATATGTTTTTCTTACCATTTTTATTAACTTGATTCTTCTCATAAATCTAAATTCAAGTACTTTGTCCCTACTTGGATTTGATGCTTTTAACAATGATATGATTATTATCTTGCCAAAGTGTATGAGATTTGTGTTTTTCCCGTAGTTTTTAGTCTATCTTCAATATACCGGACGTGCCTATCAGCCTATCAACTTTACATGAGTTTACTTAATAATTTTGTTTCAGATTACTCATTTATTTAGTACATGATTAAATCTGTCCTTTTGTGTAGCATCAAGCTTGCATTTTGTTTTATTAGAATATCAGCATTTATGCTTAGAATATTAGTATTTATTCAACCGTATTTTATTTGATTGCTGCAAATTAGGCAATTAGCCAGTAAATTACTCCTTGATTTGTAGTACATATCTCCTTAATTGATCATATTCATACTAAATACAAGAGATTGGTGTGCTGTGTGCTAGCATATATATGTACTGTTTCTCACAAACACAAATTTTCAACTTGGTATCAATGCTCAGAGTGCGGTTACTGTGGTACCATCTTTGCAATCTAATTCTGTAACTATCATGCTGCTACTTTCCTAGAAGAAAAATAGGACTGTTAACCCATATTATTTCTGACCTGTGACCATCTCATTCCCTGTTTCTAAGCACCAATTCTGACCTCTGGAACCGTACTTTTTCTTCCTGTCCTTGGCTGGTAAGCATCTTTGCAGCCAACATGTGTATGTGCTTTTTCTTCTTCTCCACATTTGCTAGCCATCAGTCCAGATTGGCCTGTCTCCTCCTTTGCAGCCAATCCCCAGCCAGAATTTGCAACAGTTCAACTTTCCCAGTGTGTGAGAGCTCCTCTCAAGCTGATATCTTCATGCACCACTCCAGCTTCACCATTCATCTCCAGCTCAGGTCCTTCCTTCACCTTAGGTAGCAATAGTAAAACATTGGGTTCTCTTGGTGCTTTATCTGCTTGACCTGCTAGCAGTCCATGTTCAACTGTGTCAATGTCAAATTCAATGCCTGCACCCAATCCTTGGGGGCAAACTCAGACCGCAAACAATAGTACATCTGCTGCCGAGGCAATAACTGCCAATGTTTCTGCGTTATAGTTATGATTAGGAATTAGGATGCTTCAAATTTAGTTGCTGATTATAATTTATAATCTCGAGCAGACTATTAAAGGAATTATGTACATGGGCAGGGCATTGGCAAAAAATGCCCTTGTAACTTGGTGGCAACTTTGATGAGAAAGCTCAATGAAAATACCAGTTCACTATGGCCAATGTGTAGATATCCAGTGTGCCAAGATTCATGGGCTGGGTGGAGATTCAGCTCTCTGGGATATCAGCATCATCAGGTGTTGATGATGGAGAAATGGGCACCTTGCTTCCCCATCCTTTTTCTGTTGTAGCCACAGTTGGAGAAACATCACTGCCCATAGCTGAAAATGCATTAAGATGAACTTTATGAAATGGAATCAGAGTCTCTGCTAAGAGGCATATGGTGCCACCAAGGAGTTTTTGCTAATTGAAACTTGACTTGGACTCCTTAACTAGGAAACCCTTTAGTCTTAAAAGCAATTTGTGTTTTTTTTTTCCTTAAAAACAATTAGCCCCATTATGAAAATGAAACTCAGAGCAAAGTCTGCATTAGCAGTATTATTTGGATAAGATTTGTTATTTTGTTGATTTGTTCCTTTTTGGTAGATATTATAGAAGGTTTGGTTGGACAAATGCAATGGGCAAGTTTGTTCATATTATCAAAGTCCTTGAAGATAGAAGGAATAGATGATAGAAGGTGCTAGAATTATATTGAACGTTAAAGCTTTGAAATGCTTCTGGTCTAATGGTGTGTCCTAACTATCCACCAATATATAATAATAATAATAATAAATGAATTTCATGAAATGGAACATGGTGGAAGGGATTAAAGGGAAAGGCTAGAGATTGTTTGAATGTCAATCATAGATGCAAGGCATTTTTTACCATTAAATTAGTTATGTGCACATAATGTGTCATTTTTTTTGTTGGGAATTAACAGTTTCTGTAGTAGAGGGTGTGTTTTGCTGTCTTTTGCACCACTTATAAACATTAGGGAATGATATACACTTTTTCAAACTTTGAGAATCTTTTTGCGTATGACCTACACATTAACAGGTGATGTGTATTTTTCCCTCTTGAAAAGAGTCATTCTAGAAGTTGGACTTCTTTGCTTGTCCCTCTAATACAAGTGATACATTTGAATTTAAGAAATGTCAAAGGTTGGAAAGAGGTGGAAATTATAATACAATTAAGTTTCCTTAGAAATTTTTGCACTTCTATTTTTCTTTTTTAGTGTTACTAAATACTAATGATTTCATAGAATTCTTGCATTTGCATATTAAATCTTTTGTACGTCTTCATCCTTGTGTTCTGTTGATTGGTTAATCACTTAATCATACTTCTTGTTTGGTTCAGATTGCTTATTCACTTATAGAGGAGCAAGAAGGACGAAAGAGATTGCGAGATGACTACATTTCATTTGTTGGCCTCCTTGCAGATCCACGTTATTGTGGTAGTGTGGTACTATGTGTCGTGGTATCCATTGAATGTTTTTGAAGCCATGATTTTTATAATGACCTCATTATTCTAAACATAATGATTAATAATTCCTAATAAGTTCCTTTGAGTCATTTGGTTCGTCCCTTGTTAACTTTGAGGGTTTGCATGTAGGCAAATCATATGATGAGAAGGAAGAAGTTCGTGTCCTCCTTCGACAGGTTGGTTTTAGAATAATCTTGGTTGAAAAGAATAATCTAATTTACTTTTGTACTAAAAAGTTTAAATCGTTGGTTCTGCATGCATGTTTGATTTGATCTAGTGATATTATTATGCTAAAGGTTTGATTGATACCAAACAGAACAAAGCATGTAATTGAAAAAGGTTTCTATTTGAAAGAAACAATATAACACCATTTATTTATGTCATGTCATTTTTGCATATCATGGTTTATGAATTTATTTATCCACCTGTAGATATTGATTTGTATGTTCAGGTCAAGGTCAATGAGACGAGTTTCATGGGCTAACAAAGAAGAAATATGAATCATTTATGTAATCTCTATCATCTAGTGATGTTATTTGTAAATGTTTTGTCAGGACCCCAAGTTTTGGAGACACAGACCATTATCTGAACAAATGGTCCGTGCTGCTGCTGATGATGTTCGTTTTCTTCTCTACATTTATCACCAAATGATGGAGAAATTAAATGAGCGGTCTTTATGGTATCTCGCAGTTCGTGGTGTCTTGTATTGCCGATGTTTCTGTTTGAACAGTAACAATTTTGCTGATTGGCCATCTCTACCTCCGATTCCAGGTCTATAAAATCTGAAAGAATCTCATAAAACATATTTCCTTATATTATGAAACTAGATGGAATGATGGATACATTAGGGGGTGTTTGGTTTGGCTGTTTTTTGTTTTATTTTTACTGGAAATAGAAAATGGTGATGGAAATGCATTTGGTTGGATTTCTGTTTTCATTTTCAGTGAAAATATTTTCTCAAACGAACCAAAAATTGGAAACAATAAAATCTCGTTTTCAGTTGAAATCAGGAACCTCATTTTGGGTAAAATGAAAACGCAGTGGCAAGGAATGTAATTTTAAGCAAATCTAAAAATACATTTCCTTTTGAAAACACATTTTTAGTGTTTTTATTTCTTGAAAGCAGAAAACAAGAAGTCAAACCAAACATGTTTTTAGAATTCTAATATTTTGAAAATGAAAACAGTTTTCAGAAAATGAAAACAGGAAATGAAAACAAAAAATGAAAATGCAAATCAAACACACTGTTATATTGCCAGTTGCCTTTAAATTTTCCCATGCTTTCTGCCAGCAGAGTTTGATTTAAAATTGAAATAGTATGATCTATGATGTCATATTCACTAAAAAAATAAAAAACTAAAGGTTTATTACATAATTTGGTAGTTAAAAGTTACTGCAAAAAAGTGAACATGCTACTCCTAGATAAGAACATAAACATATGTTACTCCTCTTGCACTGGTTCATGCAAAATGAAATTATTTAGTGAAACTTTGGTCCACTTTGTTTATTAGATTAAGTTACAGTTGACAAGAAGTATTCCATTTTGATTGATTCATGCTATTGAATGTTTAAAGAATGTCCTTCTTTCTTGTAGTAGATAACCTGAATGCTGATGGAAGTGATCCCAAGGAAGAAATTCTTTCAGTTCTTGATATTCCCCAAGGAAAGATGGGACTTGTTATTGGGAAAAGAGGGGCAACAATTTTGTCAATTAAGCAGTCTTGCAAGTAATAATTTGTCTCTCCCTTGGTTTAGTAAATACATGCCTTTTTTGGTATATCAGTGGATCCATTGTTCCATTGTCTGTTTTAATTTTCAAATGTGTTTGTGTGTTCAGTGCCGAAATTCTCACGGGAGGTCCCAAGGGCCCACCTGACAAGGTTCGTATATCAGCATCATGTACCATGTGATTCATAAGCTCCAGTTTCTTTAGCTACTTGAGATTGTTTTTAACCTGCCAGTTGGTAGTTTGGTATTTTGATATATTAATATATCTATATACTTTTTTTTGTCTCTGGTACTTTCCATACCAGTATTCTGAATAACTTGCAGAAAGTGGTCTATATTATTTTATTGTTTTACACCTGTTGTCAAAGTTGTATCTTTGACTTGTAACCAATCTTGCTATCATAGATTTAATTTAGAATCCTTATGATCTCGGGAAACCTTTCCTTTAATCTGTTATTCAACTCTCCATTTTTTTGTTTTGAATTTCAAACATGATTATTTGCATATGAAAACACTGTTATTTGACTAAGTTTTCATGTTTTTATTTAGGTCTTCATCATCGGACCAGTGAAGGAGGTGAGGAAAGCCGAGGCCATGATACGGGGTAGAATCTTGGATATATAGTTAAGAAATGTGTTATTTCTCTTCCAACCTAACCTTTGCAATAAATCATTTTTCTGATCCAATAGTTACTGGCTTATAGGGGCAGGGGTGTGTTGTTCAATACTTAAGATTCCTTTTCCCATGCTTGTATCTACTGGAAAAGAAAAAAAAAAAAGTTTTGTTATAAACAAAACTGAATAATATTTGATCTGGAAGGATTTGTTGGACTTAGAAAATAGACTTGCCTAAATGGATTGCCTTGAAATCAATCAGTTTGGAGCTCTGATGTTGTAAATGATAAATCAGATTGTGAAAATGAAAATGGGGATCTATCATAGGGTGCTTTTGAAATTTGATACTCTAGATTATGTTCAAATTCTGTTAATCTTTTTCAGAGGCACTATTAGAGAGTTAGTCAACGTCAATGATATCAATTCAATAGGATTGGTTGATGGTTAATGGTTTAAAAGTTGAAAGAGTGCGGTTCATCGGCCTATGATAAGAAGCAGTGATAATGTAAAGTATTTTTGAATCCGCTCAAGTTGTAGAAAAATTACTCAAAAAGGTAAAATTATAGACTGCAGAAGAATTGTGAAACATTTATTTTGAAATGGGAATTTTGACACCGGGTATTATGATGTATACATTCTTTAAAATGGAAAATTACTGGACCTTATCTCTAAATTGATTTTATTTAGAAAAATCAGAGTGTAGGAATCATTTTTGTTACATGTGCTTTCAAGTTTAATGTTTTGGCCCGCAAGTGTGAACAATTATTAAGCTAATTTAATTTTTACTTATACAGATAAATGTTATTTGTACAATACATTTGAGAGAAAAAGAGAGGAGAAAGAAAACAAAAAAAGTATTAAATGTAATTAATAATGTTATGGTGAGAGAGAGAAACATTACTGTTGTACCAATAACAATATAAGAGTATTAGATTAGATGTATAAAACAAAAAGGTTTGGGCTCAAAAACCGCGAGGAAGCAACCCGCGTTATAACGTCTTAAGAAAACGTGTGCTTTTCTTACGGAATAAATTAGAACTTATCCAAAACTTTTTCTTCACATCGTACTTCTCTTCATTTTGGTCCAACGACTCATCACTCGAAGATATTCTCTGTTCTTTATTTTACGACCTAAAATCAGAACTTCGAAATAAACCAGACTTTTTCCCTCGAACCATCAAACAATTGGCACAGTACAGTCCTAGCATAGATACAGGCATTCAACCCAGATGGTATTCCAGCACTTACATCCAAACTTCCACAAATATCCAAACCAAGATTTGATCGGATTAAGATATAAGATTGAAAGTGCCAAGAATCAAATAGATTATTATCTAACATATTTCCACAAATATGTCCTCAATCTGCTGTTTAAATCCCGCATGTCCACTAATGCAAAGCTCAAATTCTGCTATACTTTCAAGTTAAATGAGTAAAAGCCCGTTAGATATTTTTAGATGACAGCATCGACTAACTTAGTACTGCTTAAGCAGCTTGCACATTTAAATTTAAACAATTTGACATTAACAGCAGCATAAAGAAAGCAAGACAGAGGTTATATGTTGAAGTTAGGCACATGGGAACAACTCAAAGTAGTGCCACGCTGCCACCATACATTTCGGCACTTTAGTCCGCAGGATGTTTGCAATCGGTAGTAGCTTAATATTTAAAATAATATAATCACAATATTAGGAGAAATATATATGAACAAAACCATGCCAAAAAGCTTAACAAGCTTGGTAATGCCGACACACAAAGAATGGGTGAAAATGTGATGGGAAGAGTATAAAATCTGAGAATTTTACTTTTGGAACCCACCAAATTGATGTTGTTGGTTTCCAAGGTTTGAGAAAAAGTCGTCTCCAGCTATTGGCTGTGAAGGAGTGAATCCAGACCTACCCATTCCAAGACCAGATCCTGAACCCATAGCTCTCCCCATGTAAAATGAAGGTGGAGGGCCTTTCTCCCTTTCATCGGATCCATCACTCAATCCACCCACAATTCCAACATCCACAAGGGATACTTTTTTAGCTGCAAAACAATACAAGAAAATTACTGAAGCTACTAAAAAATTGGCATATTTGGGGGATAAAGCAAAATTTTACATAAATAGGCAAAGAAATGGGACAAATTGATCTTTAGAGTACATTTATTTCATGAGCGCATTCATCATAGTGCACATGCAAAGTGAAGCAAGGGGGAAGGGAATGAATACACCAGTTTACTGAGATCATCCAACCCAATCCATGTACCGATGTGCGTATCTTTTGGCAAGGGATTTGTGCCTCTTTAAGATATAATATACAAGAATGCAATACATTAATCTCTGTTAGAGGCACAATATGGTGTCCCAGAAATGCTGGAACATACTCTTGGACTAAAATGGACCGTAAAACAACAGATAATTTATAGTAAGCACTAGCAGATATAGGAAATAAAACATTGACTTATCACAAACATATTATGCTGAGGAAAGCCGACAAAGTAGTTGAGATAATTAACTTACGAGCAGTTATATTGAGATCAATCAGTCCACGGCTTAGTGAATCAGCCCAGACGCCAGACTTCACCTGAAAAGCATCCTTTTTAGGGGAAACTTTAGAGTCTGCTAAAGATTTACCAGTCACATTATCATGCTTGCCATCACTGACAACATTATTGGAGGGCTGTGAAGACACAGAATCAGATTGAGAAGTAAAATCACCAAAAATATCAGATCCATCAAAATTATTAAGAGGAACAGCAGCAAAGGGATCGATAGAGCTGTTATTCATAGGAACAGACTTCTCCGACTTGTTGTTTGGCTGCACTGCCAGTTCAGGAATGGAAAACAAGTCAACTGTAGGTGTAACTGCAGGAATGGCTGGTTGTGAAGAAAATAGATCAACCTCAGCCTATACACACAATCAACAAGACACATGGAATTTTAGCAGTGACAAAAATGTGGAGAAAGAAGGTAAGAATATAAATCCATTGTTCTATCCCGTGAGTAATTCACAATCACCTTTTATAAAGATGAAGAATTTTTCTCATGCAATTAACACACTTCAAACCATGTGAGAAAGTTGTACATTGCTAATATTGCAATTGGTTCAACTTGCCCTCCGGTTTGATTCCCCCCATGACATTTAAGCTTGCCAAACTTTTACAACTTACCAGAATTATATCTCAAAACAATTTTCGAAATGAAACTGACTATAATTTAATACAAAGAATTTACTTCAATGAAGCACAGTGAAGTCAAATGAACGTATTTCAGAAATATTGGCAAAATTCTCACTTTTGGGGCACCAATAATCTCAACACATTTGAGCTTAAGAAGTAATAGTAGAGAAGTGATCCACCATTCCATTAAACAAGTGGGTGATTGGAAGCTGGAGAGAAAAAAAAGTGTAACACTAAAAATAAAGAATATAATATCTAACCTGTGGTTGAGAAATGGCTCCTTTATCCAGATGAGGTTCTGCTGATACAAATGATGCATCTGCAAAAAGATCAACCTCTGGCACATTACTAGTTGCTGCCTTTTCTACAGGAACAGATGTTGGAGCATCCATGAGGTCACCGATTAAATCTTGTCCAAAGAGATCAACCTGGTTAGAGTTTCCGGCTGAAGTTTCTGTTGAAAAGAAAAAATGATTAAATATCAATTAAAAGGTAAAACAGTCCTACAAATTATAAGTGCATATGGATACTATATTTGTGGTAAATTAGAGAAATAAAATGGTATGCTTTAAAGTGTGTTAGTATTAGACTTTCATTTTATAGAAATTTAATGATGTATTAATACTTTATATTTTAGTTGTGTTTGGTAATTTTTGTGATAATTTTCTTATTTGAATGATGAGTATCCATTCCTATTCACTTTTCCATCATTTGCAGGGTTGCTTGAGTAGTGGTTGGAATAGGAAAGAAGGTTTTGCAAGCATTGGAACACATGGATTGAAACCTTGAACATTAGCATGCTGAAGGGGAGTTACATGAGAATAACTATGCTAGCACCAGCACATCACCATGCTGGAAGAAGTTTGTTGCCATGCTGAGCCTATTAGATTACATGTGTGTGTTATACTTAGAGAAGAGTGTGCCACACAATAACAATAGAATACACTATAAATACTTAAAGATTTCCATGAACTTTGTAACTTTTGACTTCAAAACTTAATCTCTTCATTTAAACTCCTCTCTTTTGACATTATGACTTGGGACTTCAAGTTTGAAGAATCAACTTGCAAGATTATCAAATTTTAATGGAGTTTTTTCTAATCTCTATTCCTCTCTCCTCTCTTTTCTCTTTTCAGTCCATGTGTAACTAAGCTTTTATGTTAAGGATGTATGAATTTCATTCCAATCCTTGTGTGATTTGATTCTTTCAATTTCAATTCAAGTTTGTTTCTTTTAATTGAGTGTTTTCTTCCATGCTTAATACTTCTCTTAGATTGGTCACCTAGGACTAGGAGTTGAATTTAAACTCAATTTCACAATTGGAAGATTGGTTTTTGAGTTGAAATTTGTAGTGAATAGCCGTAATTGCTAAAGATTCTAGGAATAGAACTAGGCAGTTAGAAATCTCATAAATTTCCTTGCTTATTGCTTGTTTGAGTTAGGGTTAGGGTCACCAAAGGAATTAGGGTTCTTAAATTGAACAAAGGAGCTAAATGTCAAGGAATTGAGTTTAGCCTAATCTGGTGAATTTGATCTTTAATTGAGATTTATATCTTGAATTGAGAGTGGAATTAGGTTACATAGGAAGAGAACTGAAAGGATTCTAATGCTAACGTTTGTTAACCATCATTTTTCAATTTTGTGTGAATATGTCTTGAATGCTTTGCATATATTTTTACTGTAGATTATTGTCTTCCTTTAACCCTCAAAGAGGGCTGAGACAAGGTGACCCCTTGGCACCTTTCCTCTTTGATCTAGTGGCTGAGGGATTCACAGGACTGATGAGAGAGGCAATTTCTCAAAATAAATTCAGAAGTTTTTTGGTGGGGAAGAACAAAGTTCCTGTGAATGTTCTTCAATTTGCTGACGATACAGTGTTTTTTGGAGAAGCTTCCATGGAAAATGTCAGAGTAGTGAAGACCATTCTTAGAAGCTTTGAGATGGTTTCTGGGCTAAGGATCAACTTTGCTAAAAGCCAGTTCGGTGCTGTTAGTCAATCTATGGTTTGGTGCAATTCTGCTGCTACTTATCTCAATTGTGATTTACTGCAACTTCCCTTTTGCTATCTTGGAATTCCAGTGGGTGCTAATCCTAGAAGGAGGGTGGTCTGGGATCCTGTCATAAGGAAGATTGAGGCTAAGCTGAGCAAATGGAATCAGAGATTTATTTCTTTGGCTGGTAGGATCACTCTCATCAATGCTGTCTTAACAGCATTACCTCTTTTTTTCCTGTCTTTTTTCAGGGTCCCTTCAGCTATCATGCATAAGATTTCTGCCATTCAAAGGAAATTCCTTTGGGGGGGGAAGCAAGAAGGAAGGAAGATTGCTTGGATGTCTTGGAGACAGTGTTGCTCTCCTAAACATAAGGGTGGGTTGGGGATCCGAGATATTCAAAGTCTCAACCAGGCTCTTCTGTTCAAATGGAAGTGGACGATGTTTCACCAACCAGACCAACTTTGGACCAGAATTTTGATCTCTAAGTACAATGGCTGGAGAGGATTGGAGCATGGGCCTAGAAAACAGTACTTTTCTACTTGGTGGGCTGACTTAAGGGTCATCTTTCAGCATCAGAATGTGATCAATGCTGCTAACCAAATCAGGTGGAAGCTGGGGAGAGGTGACAAGTTCCTCTTTTGGGAAGATCCTTGGGGTGATGAAGGAGTTTCTCTCAAGGACCAATTCCCTGAACTGTTCAACATTTCTTCTCAAAGAGACTGTAGGGTAGCAGAGGTGGGATCTTGGACAGAGAATGGGTGGGTTTGGAACATGGTTTGGAGAAGACATTTGTTTGATAACGAGGTGCAGTTAGCTTCTAAATTCATTGATCACATCCACCAAATCAGTTTAAACAACAATCTCAATGACACCTGGGTTTGGACAGCTGAATCCACTGGGATTATCTCAACTAAATCTGTCTATCAAGTTATTAAACCTGAACTTCCTGTTGAAGGTCAGCATCTGGGATTCAAGAATCTTTGGGAGACCAAAGCCCCTCCTAAAGCCCTATCCTTTGCTTGGAGGTTACTTTGGGATAGACTTCCCACGAAGGATAACCTGACCAAGAGGCAAATTCAGGTGGATAATGATTTATGCCCTTTCTGCCATAGTCAACCTGAAACTGCATCCCACTTATTTTTCACTTGTGGCAAAATTATGCCTATGTGGTGGGAATTTTTATCTTGGGTAAAGGAAGACAAGGTGCTTCACTGTAGGCCAATGGATAATTTTCTCCAGCATTATTCCTCAGCAGCATCAAAGGTCTCTAATACAAGAAGGATAATGTGGTGGATAGCAGCTACACTTTCAATTTGGAGGCTCAGGAATGATATCATTTTCCAGAATCAAGATTTTGATATTACTAGGCTGCAAGATAACTCATTGTTCCTACTATGGACCTGGCTGAGGGGGTGGGAAAGGAACTTCCAGATTCCTTATTATTGTTGGTCTTCAAATATGTCCACAGCTTTTAGTTAAAGCTTCTGTTTTTAGGATTTTCATTCGTGTAGGGGGTTTTCCTGATCTTTCAGGATCCTATTTGTAATATGTAGTACCTCTGGTACTTTTACTATATAATATAATTTATCTTGGCCTTCCAAAAAAAAAAAAAATTACCTATTCATGTCAAAATATGAAATTCTTTCATTCATTTCAATTTTTAGATCAAATAATGGCAATTGAAAATCAATTTTTTTTCAGGAACAATACTCATCTTTTAGTACTTGAAACGTGCACCCACTGAGATGTCAACTCACAGGGGCAATTCTTTTTCAGGAACAATACTCATCTTTTAGTACTTGAAACGATTAGTGCACTTGCCAAATGTTTTCCATCACCACCAAATATAGAGTCAAATACTCAATTTGGTTTTTCTTCTTTTTTTGGCCAATAGCTGGCCTGGAGGGTGGGAGAAGGGGTGTAAAACTTACAGCAACCTTCTTCATTGGTTGTTTAAGGAGCAAATGGCCTTAGTTTGTCAGTATATGGCTGAAAAAAGCAGGTCACAATCAAAGAATGAAAGGGGATTAACTTGTTTGCAGTCAAATGGTGACAAGTATACAGAGATTATGATAGGGACTTGGGTATTATGGGGTGCCTAAGTCACACATTGACTAGTAGGATGCCCGATGGAGTACACAAGAGGCTTGGTTCTCCTCCCTTGACAACTAGCTTTTAATGGAGGGTGGGTGCTTATCATTGGTGTCAAAGCTGGTTGTCAGTGTTTCAAAACATGTCACTTATGGAAGGGCTAACTAGAAAGACTGAGTAAAGCATCGTAGAGTGCACCCACCGAGATGTCAACTCACAGGGGCAATGCTATGATAGGGACTTAAGTATTATAAAGTGCCTAAGTCCCACATGAAGCAGTATGGGATGCTCGGTGGAAAACTTAGGTGACTTTCTTCTCCCCCCTTGACAGCTAGCTTTTAAGGGAAGATTCCCCAAGTCCTTGGATGCTTATTATGTTGAAATTTGGAAGCTTGTATGTGCAAGTGCATGTGCATCACACGTAACAGTAAAATGTGCACAACAGTAGTTTATACTGAACTTGAATGAATAGCCTAATATTTCTCCTAAATGAATGGAATCAACACATGGAAGAATACAAAGAAAGTCACACTCAAAGAAAGGTAGAAAGGGGATTTAACTATAGTTTTTAGTCAACTTGATGGTGACAAATCTGAGAAACTAAGTCTACAGAGATAATTGATTCCACCACCAATATGTTGAACTTGAAAGGCTTGTAACTCAAAAGTACAATTTGCATGTATCACATACATAACAGTAAAATATGCAACATAATTTTTACTCCACATTAAGGAATAAATAATTCTCTTAAAATGAATAGATCAATAGAATCAGCAACCGCAATGTTGGACTTACTGGTAGAAGTTCCTCTTGGATCAAAATCATCCATGTCATCCTCAGTACTGTTTGCAGGTACACTTGAACTTTGAGAAGGAACTGAACCATAATTATTTGCATTAGTAGATGACTTTGATACTCTAGATGACTTGTTCTCCTGACTTTTGCTGCAAGACAGACATTCTGGAATAAGAATAGGGGCAGTATAATCATTGCAGTATGGGGATTGGACAATAAGAATAGAACCCAAAGCCAGTTCAAGTAAAGGTTGAAACTGAAAATCGAGATAAGCATCTAAACCATTAACCAAGTTCCCGATTTAAAAGTACTATCAAAATTCAAAACAAGCTTGTTGAACTAGGCAAGGAGACTCCAGATCAAAGGCCTGAGACTGGACATGCGTCCTGCAATGAGTATGTAACATGTATCATGCACAGAAACATGTCTTTGACTCAGACACAATATTTAACTTCCTTTCTGCTTTAATAAATATTTTATTTATGTGCACTTTGCAAATATTTTAATCGATCCATAAGATAAAATTTCTTCTTAAGTAAACAATTTTAGAAAACCTTTTGGAAAATAAAGAGGGGCAAATTACAATGAGTGCCAATCTTATGTCATCAACATTTAAAGGGGGTGCTTTTTTAATTACCATTCATTTTAATCTAATATTTTGGTTTTATGAAGTAATATAGTATCAAAGTTAGAGGTTTCTTTTATGTGATATACCGAGTTAAATTGAAATGTGCAAACAAGAGATTGAATGCAGATATGCTTATTATGAATGAGATATTATTTAGTAAAAAGTTTCTATTCCTCTGTTTTGAGTCTGTATTCCTCTCTGATCCATGAGTCTCTGATTTGCCCACTCTGAACTTATGCTATAATGAAACCTCTAACTTGTGATACACTGATACTTGTGAATTTTATTTCTATCTTTCTACTTTGTTTTTCTTGATATATATTTTTCTCTTATCATTATAGTCTGCTGAGTTTTCATATACTTTTTGTACATATATCATTTTATTTTATTATTATAGTCGCATTGCTTCAGAACGCCATCTACCATTAACTAAATTGAAATTAATAACTAAATTTATGCACTATGTTCTACAATAGTCACCAGTTGCTCTCAAAAGGCTACGCAATATACTCCAGTTATAGTAAGGAACAGTCATAAAAATGCATTTACAATTATTTTCAGGCCATAATAGCAGCTAGAAATGTCCTACCTGGCAGAGCGAGCAGAACCCTTCTTGAAGGAATTCTCTTGATTGTCACCTGCGGTGGCATGGTGTGATTTTCCTTGGTAATCTTTTTCTTCTTCATAGGATCCTTTGTCTCTATAGCTATCATTAAACCTGTCGCCATCTCTAGATCCAAAGCCTCCATATTTACCACTGCTCTGAAAGCTGCTGCCACTACCATAAGAGGAGGCTGACCCAGACTTGTATGTGATCCCACTAGAAGAAACTCCAATGTACCTAAATTGAGCACCCAAGAGAAAAACAAGAAAATTATTTTCTGACTACACAATCTAGAGTAGAGCTTTATCAACCTGATAATTCTGGGATGAAAATATTGACAAATTTGACCTACTTGTCACGGTTTGCAGCAGCTTTATTTCTGACTTCATGTATCTTATCTTTATCATTCAAAAGCGACACAATGTTTTCAGCCTTCTTCCTTACATTGAGTCCCACATCCTTACCACTAGGTTCGACATATTCAAAACTAGAAAGTGCCTTAACCAATCCAAAGAAAATTATGAGAAAATACTCTCTTATTCTACTTGTCAGCACTGTTGTTAATTGCAAGAATAAATTAACTAAATACAAGAGAATGGCCCTTACAGATATCTGAAAAGTATGTTCTATAATGTCATCAACCGCACGTTCAGATCCATGTGCTACCAAATATTCTATAACAGCTAATGCCTGACATAAAAGTAATTCAAGTTATTGAAAGAAAAGTAAGTCATATGTATCAACATAGAAAATGCCACTAAAAAGCCTTCTCTTTGTATCTTAAAATCTTAGGAAATAGCATGGTTATTTGGAAAGAATTACCTTGTATACATAACGCCAATCTTTTCCAGTTTCACCCAGTCTTGTCCAAAGGACATTCATGATCATTTGGCATTCAGTACTGAAAGTATTGCAGAAGCAATTAACTTACTAGAAGTGATATCAGAAATTTTCACTAAATATGAAAACCAAAAACAAATAAAAATAAAAAGTAATATATGCGGAAAAAGAGATAGATAGCTGCTTACAATTTTTTGGTAGCCTGTGAAATCTCTGCCAGCACAGTACCATGAGGACCCCAAGGTTCATTATCAGTTGCATCCAGCACCTAAATTGCGAAAAATGCTAAAACACTCAATAAAATGTTACCAGTGGCCAATCCTAGTGGTTTAAAGTTTGTGAATATATGAAATCAAGCAGTTATACAACACCATTACACCAAAACCATGTTGTGCCAACAAATTATTCGAAGATTACGCGACAATAGGTAGAGAACGAAGTACTATGCCACAATCAATTCTCAGCCGCATTCCATTCAAATCAATTTAAGAGAAACGCAGAAATCCTTATCGAGAAAAATATACTCATAACAATTGAAATTAAGGCACCCAAACAATGGATTTTCAAATCGAAATAGCAGAATTTCAGACAACGAAAAAAAATAAAAAATAAAACAGGAAATGTAATATTTTCAATGAAATCTACGCAAATAACAGCAACTTGGCAACAATCAGAGAGTGTTTACCTTCTGTTCGATTTCCGGAACCTTGAGCACCTTCAGATTCACCTCTCTCTTTCTGTTTCCGCAGAAGCAAACATCATAATCATAAGAACAAGGCGAATTAATAATTCAAATAGAAGATTGAAATCGATTATGATGTTTTCTTAAAAAGGAAAAACGAAAATCGCAATGCAAAACGATAAAGGATTAGAGTAAGAGGCTGGCTCACATTTCTCGAACGGTTTGATCGAAGACCTTCATGAAATCCATGGCGGTGGGATTCTGATCTGATCCGATCTGAAGAGAAGAAAGGTTGGAAAAGGGATTCTGCTATTATGTTAATTGCAGCAAATTCGATCGATGGCTGTAGTTTTCAGTAGAAATAATAATTTGAGATCTAATACATTCGGATCGAATTTTTGTTTTCCAATATGTTTTTCATTCACGAGAATACCAATAAATTTTATTTTTGTTTTTAAAAAAAGTTGTTGAGCTTAAACCCTCTCTCTAATAGTAGTATTTTACATAAAAATAATAATAAATAATGATATTCATACTACAATTCTTACCACAAATTATACCACAAGTATCACATCGGCAAAATATTTAAATCTTAATGTGAAAAAAAGAAACAAATCTCATCCCTTAACAGGTCAGAATTTACTTTTTAAATCTAAAAAAATAGGTTAGAAAAAAATCAAATTTTAATGGAAAAAGATAAATAAGATAAAAATGGAATGAGTTTTGTTTATTTTAATCACATTTGTTATTTTTTCGTTAAGATTTGATTTTTATTTTATTTTATTTTTGTTGACTAGGGATGAGATTTTTTTTTATTAAAATTTAAATATTTTGCTGACATGACAATTGTATAATTTGTTATAAAAGTTGTAATATGAATATCATTATTAAAAATAATCAAAGAAGAGAGAATCTTCATAAACATGATCGGTCAAGAAAATTAATTATCCATAAAATTAATAAATATTTTGTAAATAACATGTAACGAAAAATAACTTGATTATCAATACCACGTTGGTGGATTTCATCATAGACACTTTTAATGATAAATTGAGCTTGGCTACCCACTACACTTTGAATAATATCGGCGATATTCTCAGGTAACAAATGTTGTATCTGATTCAAATTCCATCCTCCTTGTTCTTTATACTCCGCCACCACTTTATACAACCCCTCCATAGACACCAAAGGATCCAACCAAAACTCGGTGCTACGACCACCACCTACTCTCCCTTCAAGTCTGCTAACTGCATCAAATGAAGCATTGCAAATACCTGTCTAGAAGTTGGAACTATTCTACCTGCTCTTCAAATTTAGGAGGGTGTATTGGATTAAAATTTTTAAAAAATATTTTAGCATAAAAAAAATTTGTGAGTCTTAAAAATTATATAGAAATATTATAAATTTATCATATTTTTTTACAAGATTTTTATAATAATTTGAATTTTAATGGATTTATATCATAAGAATTTAAAGGATTTGAATATTTTTTATTAATTTATAAGATTTAAAAAGATTTTATGAATTTTTAAAAATACATTCAAAATTACAAGAGTTACTAAAAAAAGAAATTATGAAGTTTAGATAAAAAAAAGTAAGATCAATATAATTTTTTAATCTTTTAATAGCTATATTGGTTTTAGTTTTATGTTTTTCTATACTAACCTTTTTTACAATAACATCTTTTCATTCTCACTTTTGGATTTGAACAATAAATTTAAAATTATACGTTAGTTTTTTATTATTTTTTAATTATTACAATTATTTTATGATAAATCTAATAACACATTTAATTGGGGTGTAATAATAAACATATACTAGAAGGGATATACTAGAAGGGAGTGGTGAGGGTGAAAAATCGATAAAAGGGATACTGAGTTATGTGAATGACAACATTAAAGGTAACACTCACAAAAATATTGCGTCGCACAGATGATGAGCATAGTTAGTTTAAAGAAAACATGATTATTCTAAGCACATAAGACAAACATTAATTTAGAAAATAAAGGGAAAAGTGCATAGGGAAGGAGTATATTTGACATTTTTTTAATCCAAAAAAATATGAGAAATATATATGACACACATATCTTGAAGAATATTGAAGAGAAAATGGGATATGTACGATGAGAGAAAATAAAATATCATAATCAATAGAGAAAAAAAAAGAAAAAAAGTCTAGCAAAATTCGAAGGGTTTGTGTCAAATTATATGATAGATGTTTTATACCAAAATGTCTGATGAAATTCATTGAAATTCTTCTTAAAAAACAATCCATCAAAATTTGTATATTTTTTAATTGCAAAATATTTTTTTATAAGTTATAAAAAATCCTAATTGAATACGAATTTTGTTGTCTTTCTTAAAAAATCTTAAAAGTCTTAATTGAATACTACAAGACTTATTCATACTATTTAAAAATCTTAATTAAATATCAAAAGACTTTTTTATATATATAAAAAATAATCTTTTAAAATTCTTTGAAACCCTAATCTAATACAACCCCATTAGGCAAGAGGTCTCCTCCACAATGGTATTTGGAGTTGACTACTCTTACCTAAAGTTTAATAGGAGAGTTGCATATTTGTCAACAGTTCTTCATCATAAACAACTTATTTACTTGACTCGTTTGATGCAAGCCCAAACCACCCTCTTGTTTCCATTTACAAATATGATCACATGACACCATGTGCATATTTCGATGATCATTCGAGTCCCCCCATAGGAAATTTTGACATTTCCTATCAAGGTCCTCACATAAATACTTAGGTCATTTGCATGGTATAGGACGATAATGTTGTCAACACTGCTTTTGAGAGGGTTAGATGACCTGCAAAGTAGTGACTCTTTTGTTTCCAATTACTCAACCTCTAGTTCATCTTGTTCATAATATATTGGTCAGTAGTACCCAACACCCTTTGGTGAATTAAAGGAACTCCCAAATAATGGTCGAGATTATCCATTCTTTGAAATCCAAAAGCACCACTAATTTGACTCTTAACACCAATAGCCACATTTATGGAAAAGTATATTCTTGTCTTCTCCTAGCTTACTTTCTGGCTCGAACTGGTGCAGAATATCCTAAGCATGCTTTGATGATTTTAACCTGGTCAAGACTAGCCTTAGAGAATAAAACCAGGTTGTCAGCAAAAGCAAGGTGGGAAAGGGCAGGACCACCTCTAGACAGCTTAATGGGCTTCCACATCCTATGATCAACTGGCATATCAATGATGTGAGATAAACGTTCCAAGTAAAGAACAAAAAGATAGGGAGATAAAGGATCTTCTTGTCTCAATCCTTTAAAAGACCTAAATTCCTATAATTTCTCACCATTCCAAATCATCCTCATAAAAGTCATAGATATGTAGGTCCATAGCATGTCTACAAACCAACAAGAAGGCCAAAACCTTGTAGGGTTTCCCTTACAAAACTCCAATTTAATTTATCATATGCCTTCTACAGGTCAATCTTTATAGTCATTCACTCCTATTTCCTCTTTTATGCTTCATGGAGTAAATTATTTTTTGAGTAAATTAGTTATTTATTAGAAAATAAATTAATGTATATTATACATGATCATTAAATTTTTTTTTCTTAATTACAAGTAACATAGACTCACCTTACATATGTATCAATTATCTTTTATATCCTTATTTATTTATTATAAAATCTTGAGAATAAAAATGTTATCAACTAACACTACAAAATTTTGACAAACCCAATTTAATTCAATTTAAATTTTATTTTTATCAAGTTTAACTTAACCTCAAACAGAAAGGATCAAAATACTTGTAACAGACTTATATCAAGTAAATTACACCTGCAGTCTTTGAAGCCTACTCAAATTAACTTTTTTTGTTACATTGAAAATAGATTTATGTTATGAATTGACATCCCACCAGCTATGTCATAAGAAATCGTTACTCATTCAATTAGAAATTCCTTTCATTCAATCGATGGATGTGAATTTTTTAGATATTACTTCTACACTTATGCCTATTGTTTGTTAAAGTGAACAGATGTGATCATATTTGTTCTTATATAACTAAAAATATAATTTTACATTATAAATTAGAACACACAATTTAAAGAGTTGATACTTATTTTTATTCTTTCAATCAGGCATTATTAATATTATCTATCTCCTCTATTTTATATGTAAATTTATTTTTCAATCGTCTAAAACTCCTTCTTTTTTTATCCGTAGGTATAATTTTCTTAACCATTTATCCCTTTCTATCTATTTTTTTAATCTTTATTTATTAAATGAATTTCATTTGTTCTGTTTAAAAAATTGTGAATAGTTTAAAAACAACCTTACACTAAAGTTTCTTTTTTCTAAAGGGAGGCCTAAAGGCCACTACATAAGAATGGGTGTTGCTATTCTCACTCCCAATTTATTATTCTCACTGTTCCTACATTTTCAAAAATCCATTAAAAAGTTCAAATTACCCTTTGGTTGTTTCCCTACACCCCCTCTCCCTTTCTCCTCCTTTCCCCTTTTTGGAAAATCCCACAAACACCCACCCTGATTCCTTTTCACTTCCTCTTCCCTTCTCCCTTCTTTTTGGTTAATTAGCTTCTGTCAGTGTCAAAGCTTGACATAGGAGTCAAAGAAACCCTTATTGTCATTTGTGGTTGTGTGGAGGTTAGTTTTCTTTTTCCCATTCTTTTATCAAACGAAAACATGATTTTATTGTGACAATAAACACAATGAATTGAGTTTTCATCATGTATACCTATCACAAAACATAATGAAACTTATTCCCGTTGTAATTTTTCATAAACATGCAATGTAAGTATGATTTCGTTATGTAAAATATACAATAAAATTATATTTTTGTTATAATATAAGGGTGAAAAAAATGCAATGAAAATACAATTTCATTGTATATTTAAAATAAAAAAAATAATAGATACAAAGTGAGAGTAGCAATAAAGAGGGTGAGAATAACAACTCTCTGATGTAATGCCTGCTCCCAATCAATGCCACCCATGAGGGGATATTGAAAAACTTGAATAACCTCTCACATAACTAAAATACACTTTTAATCTTTTGTATTTTCTATTATATTCAGTTTGATTTCTTATTTTTTGAAAACTCAACTCATTCTTTTTTATTTTTAAAGTGAGACAAAATAATTCTTCCAAATTTTTTTAAAAAAATTTGAATTATTTTTTGATTTATTTGAGAATAAAATTTGTCTCACTAGATTGGTATACATTTTTTTTATAAATAAATTTGAATCATTTTTTTAACTTATTTGAAACATAAAATTTGTCTCATTAGATTCACATACATAAAAACTATAAAATTTAGTTAATGTTCAAATGAAAAAGACATAAACATAATAATAAATTAAGTAAAAATGAATCTTGTTAGCAACATAAAAATAATTTATTATTAGATTTTTTTTTCTTTTAGTTGCTCATTTGATTCATGTTTTATCATGTTTATGTCCTTTTTAGTTTCTAACATTAATTAAGTTTTATATTTTTAAGTGAGTAAATTTAATGAGATAAATTTTATGTATCAAGTTACTAAAAAAAAATCAAAATCGTGTTTTGAATTCAAAAAATCATCGTTTCAAAATATAAAGCATTAAATTAAAGTTTCTAAACGATAAATGATTAAACTAAATACAATAAAAAAACATAAAAGACTAAAAATTTACTTTAATTCCTTCAAAATCACGGGCAAAGTTTGCCAACCAATCCCTAGGCCCGATTGCCTTTTTATACCAAAGTTTAAATTGTTTATTGTGAAACTAAAATATAGTTTATATATTTAAAGATGTTTATTTGTTATGAATTTCAATTATAATATAATTTTTATATTTAAAATATTTATTCATTTATTTTAAAATTCAGGGCTAGTTTCTTATGACTCTACGCAAGGATAGTTTAGCTTTAGCTTAGTTTTTTTCTTTTTTTTTTTCATGTACAAAAAAAATCTTTAAAACGTTATTTTAAAAAAATATTTTTTAAGAAGCATATAAGATATCTTTTTAAAAAAAGCATAAATTTGTTATATATATATATATATATATATATATATATATATATTAATATTATCTTAAAAATTTAAATACACTCCTAACAATCAGCAACTTCTTAATTCTTTTAATTTATTATTTAACATCTTTAGTTTCAACTTTCTTTTAAAAATAATAATATATCATAACATAAATCTAAAATAGAATTTACATGTCAAGAAATTATTTATTACAAATTTTAATTATAATTTATATATTTATAAATATTTATTTATTATAAATTATAAATTTTAATTATATAAAATAAACATTTATTTTGTATAATACAGAAACTAAATTATTAACAAACTTAAATTTGACACACTTAATCATAATTACTTGTAAAAAATTATATTAATCTAAAATCAATTATATTAACACACGTATAAACACGCACTAATAATATATGATTTCACCAAAAATTGTTGGCAATAAGTAATTTAATATTTGTGTCTCTTAATCAATATTTTAGATTGGATCTTTGACTTGTATAAAATTGCAATAGAAAATACCACTTTATCTCAAAATAATCCAATATGATGAACGATGATTAATTGGATCTCAAATAAAAATTCTCATATACTATATTGATTAAACAAAAATAATATATGACTTCGATACGAGGACATTGTCTAAAGTATTTAATAAGGATGATTTCCTAGAATCATTGGGTTCGATGTGCAAAATGCTCAAATTAGGAATGACTTTTCTCTGCTATTTATTTACTTAAATTATATCGTTCGTGTTGATTATGTTTTTTGTTGATTGATTAACACTCTTGGGCGGTAGATTATTTAATCAAATGGTCAAAGAAATATTTTGGAATTGTCGGATTAGTAGGTACGTATGCATATATCAAATGCATTAGAGATAGAAAAAGTACTAGCAATATATTGCATTATTTAACACATTCTATTAATTAATATTTATAAAATTGTATAAATTTCACTCAATAAGATTTAATGAGTTCCTACTAATTATTTTATAAATTATAATAATAAAAAGTGTAAATAAAACTATATTAAAAAGAGAGTTGCTTTTTTGTTAATAGAATTAAAAAGAGAATTGTTAACATTCATATTATAGATATATTTATCAAATCTAATTAATATCAATGTTGTGTATGTATGTATAATATTAATAAGTCATCTTGCTTGCTTGCTTTGTTGACTCAAGTATGAATAGTACTGAAGTTCGAATTTTCTAATCGCGTATTAATAATAAACCGCAAACCTCATATGAATAGTGTTTCATGATGTAAATTAATTTAACTAACTTGGTACGCTTAAACTTAAATCATTATTGCTTATACTAACACTTTCATTTATTTGTCGGTTGCAAACAATTATTAGTATATCTACTTTGCAAGTATAAAGATGTATATATTATTTTAAGAGAATTAATTAGAAATCATCTTAAATATGTTATGTAAAATAAATTTTTAAAAAATTAATAATCTTACCACATGTAATAAAGTACAAAGTAAATGATAGTGTAAAAAATATTTATACCGCCAATGTTTTTAATGATTTTTTAAAAAAGTTAAACTCATTATAAATACCGTCAAGAATGTGTATTTATAAATAGTCCGTTTATTTTGGGCGAATTATATGAAATAAAGAACAAACAAAACAAAAGAAAAAACTAAATAACAACCAAAGAATCCCTATAAAGGAATTGGAACACTTCATTTGGGGGGAGCGACCAACAATGAGATGAATCTGTTAACCTAGAAGCTGGAACCCCACTTGGACAAAAAGTTAGCAATTGAATTCACCTCCATATTCACGTGATGAAGAGTAAAATATCAAAACCCCTCTTCATGAATTGAAACTTCTGATTGAATGAATAGTGTATATGCATGGACATGCATGCTTAATTATCTGCCAATTTGGCCAATCATCTCCACCATGTTCATACAATCTGACTCACGAAATTCTCCTAAACCCCTTCTCCCAACATAAACGAATACCATCTGTCAATGCAAGGAGCTCAGATAGGAGAGGATCACCCAAACCACAATGACGAGCACACAAGAAAAACCATCTGCCAACACTACTATCTCTAATCAAACAAACCATCAATGAGTGGTGGATCTATAATTTTTTTTTAGTGAGAACAACAAATAGTTTATAATATTATTACACAAAAAAATATCACAAACTATTATAAAATACGTAATGTTACGATAAAAAAAATTTAAAAGACTTATGCTTTTACAAATTATAATTATCTTTTATGTATTTTTATATTTTGAAAATGTCTTATAATTTTTTATCGTCAATCCTATAAAAATTTAAAAGAATAAAAAAAATAAGATTAGTATCAATTTATTTTCTCTTTTTTATTTCTTATGTTTTTTTTTTTTAAATTCATTTTAATAAAATTCATCTTGTACTCCCTCTCAACTAGAGCTCATGAGAATGAGGACAATCTCTAAGAGTATGAAGACTGGTTTCTGAGTTGCATACATGGCGCTTATAATTTGTTGGCAAAGCGTCATGAAGAATTTGCCAAACTAAAAAGCGGACTTTCTTAGGAATAGGGAAGTGCTACACTTTCTTCCAAATAGTTTGTTTGTTCCGTAAACATGGTTGACAATTAATTGAATATAAAAAAAAAAAACTAAATTTTAATTAAAAAATATATAGCCAACTTATTAAGCTAGAAGAGTTTGGTAAAATTAACCATTAAGCTAGTTGACAAATAAAAAATAGCACCGGGTAAAAAAATATAAAATAACATGATATCATTATTGATGTAGCATAATTGATAAATAATCTTATTATGTAATTGGAAATATACAAAAAAATATAATTGGGAATTTAATCCACATTTTTGTGTGTATGAAACAAAAATATTCAAAGTTCTCAGTCTTTTAAATAAATTTTAATCTCTTAAGGGATTATTAGACCTCAACTCTCAGTTGAAAGATATCTTATGCTCACCTAAAAAATTACAAAAAAAAAAACATAAAAGACATTTAAATTAATTTTTTTTAATAAATTCTATTTTGATATTATAGGCAAAAGTATATTTTTGTGTAATTATAATTTTAGTTTTTTATGTCAGATTTTACGGTTATTAGTTAATTTTGAATTCTTATAACTTTTTATTTGAAGATCAATCTTTTGTTGATTTTTTTATAGAAAAAAATAGTGTACTAATTGAGGATAAAAATGGGACAAAGACACACTCATGGAAATAGAAATTTGTTTATTAGTAAGTAATAATTTTCTTATGGTGACTAAGTATCTTAATTTTGGTAGATCTGTTCAATTATTTTCTTAGAACATCTTTAATTAATTTCTTATAGTGAAAAGTATAATGAGTTTGCTTTTTTTAATTAAGCAATTTATTACTTCTATAAATAATAGTTTTTTTATTTCTAGAAATAAAAGATATGTAAAGATATTTATAATAATTTAAATATCTTGCTGAATTACTTGAATTAGACTCCTTGTCTATAAACAATGATATGATTACATGTGGATGTTACTTTTTTTTTTTCCTTTCTAAAGTGATATTTTTTATTAGTAAAAAATAGTTAGATAAGTAACAATTAACATTGAAATTGATCTTCTGCTTGTTACAAGAGGAAGCAACTAATCTTTATCCCCAAAGCGTTTTTTATTTGGGGGGTCGTGGAACGATGATGAAAGGATACAAACTGGAGAACAATATTAAAGGTTGTGTTTCCTTCTTTATATGAAAATACAAGCATATTTTATACTGAGTCCAAATGCAAAAGTGAATCCTGATTAGAAAAAGAATATTGGGTGCTGGTCTTTAGTGTTTATGATAATGCTTGTCTTTTATATTAAAGCTATTTGTCAAGGAATATTCATCCATATATGTAATGCCACGAGGAAGCAGATGTAGGACATCATAAGACCAAGTTTTAAAATTGTTACATGCAAACATGAGAACAAACAAGTTGTTTGGCCAGCAATCCAGGCATTCCAATTTTTTTTTATAGGAATCACTTTTTGTATGTTTTTTTAATGGTACCACTATTTTTTAATTTTGAAATGTAAAAAAATTTCTTCAGGAATTAAATTTTAAGAAGTGATTTGTAAGTCATTAATTTTCGAAACTATAGTTTTAGAAGAGAGTTTAATACATTTCGAATTTTAAATTCAAAAAATGTTTTCTATATATTACTCCAGGAATTGAATTTTTTTTTTTAAAAAAAAAGAAACAATCTTCTAAAATTTCAATTCCAAAATATTTTAAATTCTCTTTCAAAAATAATATTTTGAAATTTTAAAAAAATGGTGCAATTTCAAAAAGGCTGCTACGCAATTATTTCCTTTTTGTATAAGGAGAATAGTTTGGCCCATAATAATTAAAACAAGCCAGATTAATTTCAAATATATATATCATTTACTTTTTCTCATTTTGAAAAGAATAAATAAATACAGACCAACTCAAAGGTAAAATAACTAAAACTCAAGTTTTAGATTTAAAAAAAAAATATATTTACTATTAATTTTTATAAAGTGAAGAGACTCATATGTTCGCAAAAAGTTGATTTATGTTGGCTAAAAAAGCCATTATATAACTATTACATTAAAAAGTAAAATATTTCTGGTCAAATGTGTAATAAAAGCAATGAGCAAAATAGTTAAGTAAACTTTGGCTACCTGTGGTTGGCACATGAAAATGACATTAGTAGTGTTTTTCTATTTAAGGATAAGATTCCTGAACTTGTAGGGATCAAAGTCAGAAAACTTTGGTCTTGACTCGGAAAACAAGTACAAGTTACAATAAATAATTAATTTTAATTATTATCAATGAGTAATTTTAAAAGTAATTAATTATTTATTTTCTTGAAATCTAATAGTTATAAAAATAATTAATTTTAACTATTAATTTTCAAGAAAATAAATGATGTGAATAAAAAATAATTTTAAAAAAGTTACTTAATTATTGGCTTCTAACACCTATTTTTTTCACACACACATTTCATTATAACATTAAACAATTTAATAGTTAAATTTAATAAAATCATATTTTATTAATATTATTTTATAACTTTAAGTTAACATTCTTATAATTGGAACAAGTTGAAATGGTGATCTTTAATACTACATGTTTGTATATACACGCCTTTTATAACTTTAAGTTAACATTCTTATAATTGGAGCAAGTTGATATGGTGATCTTTAATACTACATGTTTGTACACACACGCGTTTTATTTTGTTTTACATAGATATTCTTCCTTGAAAGTAATGCATATTTGAGATATGAGTAGACATATAGATATATTTCTCTCAAACAGATATTGGAATCTTAATTTATCATGTTGTGAAAATTAATTCTTTTCACTAATTTTTTTTATTCCTAAAAATTAAATACGGTATTTACAACACTAATTACAGATGTTGAATCCCGTAACATAAACCCCCTTATTGCTTTCCACTAAACGACCCCTTGTTTCTTTCCACTAAATTTAACCCTAGCTCGTTGATCATACACGTCTTTATGTATACACACACAATTACATAATACACAGCCCAAAGTATCCGTAAGCCTTGTTCATGCCATAAGGAACATAAGAAAAAATTGACAATATATAAACCATCTTCTTGGGAATTTTTGCAAGGAACTAATAGGGTTATTATATACGCACTTTTATTTATTTCCTGTCAATTTTTACTTATTCAAATTATCATCACATTAATCAATTTTTCTTTCTATAACTTTCTCTCCGTTCTACCTATCCAAAATTGCGGTGTACGCTCAACTTTTTCTGAATTAATATTTCAGAGTTCAGAATGACACCATTTACTATTGTTGCTGTTAAAGTGCATCACGAGAGGTGCGAGGTGAGGGAGTAAAAAAGATAGAGAATCTTTTATGTTTAAATGAATAATGCGAATGACACACTATCCAATTCCACTGGCCACCCCTCCATGCAACTTTCGTGATCACTAACCAACATTAACCTTGCCAACATGCTTATGTCATAAACACAAACATAAAAGCAAAAATCCCAAGTCTCCTGGGGCCCACAACCAAAATATTGTCCATATACCATGCATGTATGAATCTTAATTAATTAATAAAGACACATCTCTTCTTCTAATAATTCAGAGTTTGAAGCTTAATCGTAGAGTATAAAAATAAATTATGTTAAAAGAAAAATATATATATATATTATGTATATTTATAATAAAAATTAATAATCATTATTTCCAACTAAGACTATTTCATATATGATGAGCAAAAATAAAAAAAATAACAAAAACACAAGAGCATCTTATCAGCAATAATCTTTAATCTTTCTTATTTGCTTGATTCAAATTTTGACCTAATAAAACTATGCAGTTCCTATCTATGAACACAACACACGAGTACTACCAATTAATACTATATTAGATCAACTAACTAGAAAATTAAATGTCAGCTAAGTCTTCCCTTCACATATGCTTTTTGCATTTTTTTTTCTTACAGAATATCCCATGGTTATACGATATTGTATAACTAGCTAACTATATAACATTTTGATTCGGTCAATGTGGCTTAATGTCAGCATAGCTAAAATCAACCCACTCTGGATAGGAACTTGTAGCAAATTCACCAACTCTCTCATAATGGCAGTTAGGACCATTGGCAAAATCAAAGGGAAATCCAAAGCCAAAATCCATCAACATTTCCATAGATTCATCACTAGCATGCTGTTGTTCTGGATGTGACACATTGTTGTTGTTCATTGCAATTGAAGAGGAATCCGAAATGCTGCTTGAACCTTCTTGAGACAATGACAGCATAGGATTATTATTATTATTATTGTTAATAATCCTTGAACTTGCACCAATTTGTGACACAACATCATCCATGACTTGTGGACTATACAACCCATGATGAGTTTGGTCAAAACTAATAATGCTTTTTTCATTATTAGTGATGAATAATGCATTATTAGCATCTAAGACTGGCAGCACTGAGGGTGGGGAATTTTGATTTTGTGAAGGGAAAGGTGAATTTTGACTAGTCTTGACATTTTGGTTGTTGGTTAGTGATGATGGAGTTGAAGTTGAAGGAAGAGTGTCATTGTGAGTCAATGTTTTGAGGGTAACTTTTCTAGCCATGATCTTCTTCTTCAGTTTCGTGTTCCAGTAGTTTTTCACATCATTGTCGGTTCTACCAGGAAGTTTAGAGGCTATGGCAGACCATCTGCAAGAGCAAAGAACACAGATTTCATGAGAAATCACCTTGGTCTAAACTTAGAATAATATTTGTTCATAAGCCTAATAATTAGACCCCCATTAACTTCAAAATATGGTTTTGGTTTCTTTAAAGTGTTCATTAAATGCACTCTACATAATAAAATACACAACAACTCTTATAATAAATATATATTATCTTTTTATTTCATTTATATCTTTTTGATTAAATTACTCGTTTCATTCTTATACTTTTATTATTCTTATCTTTTTAGTTCTTATAGTTTATATTTTAATTCTTTTTTAATTTTTTTAGTGTGTTTTTTTTAGTTATTATAATTTATATTTTAATTCTTTTTTAATAGTTTGAAAGTGATATTTTTAATCTCTATAATTTATATTTTAATTATCTTTTAATCCTTACTAAAAAACATAAAAATAATTAACTATAACTTGGTTATAATTTACCAATTATTATTTTATTATAAATTATCTTACGATAAATTAATTACGAATTATTTTAATATTTTTTATAGTTAATTATAATTGATAATATTACTCATGATGGTAAGGATTAAAATGAAATTAAAATATAAGGACTAAAAAAGAATTAGAATATAAATTATAAGGACTAAAAAAATCACTTTCAAAACTATAGAGACTAAAAAAAATAAAATGTAAACTATAAGAAATAAAAAAATTAATTTAACCTATCTTTTTTTTAAATCACATTTGTCATTTTTCTTTCTTTATCATTTTTTTTATCTTTCTGTAGCTTCTCTCTATTCTAATACTTTCCAAATAAAAAATAAAAAATATTCCATGATCTAGAATCATATTATTTCGACCAATCTTTATGACACATATATAACACCTTTTTTATTTCACAAAAATATATAAATTTTTACAGTAACAATAATAAAATTTAAATCTAAAATATTACTCAAATCTCTCATCATTAATGAAAAAAATTAACAACACACCATTCATATATATATATCAGGATCATGTGATCCGGTGATTTAGACCATATGATAATTTTTTTATTCAAATACATAATTATAACGGTTGGTTAAAGTATAATTATAATAATCTCTTATGGGTGTACTTCATCAATATATCAGTTGTTGAATATTTTTTTTAATCGATGATCAATATTATAGTGTTAATTAAACTGAAACGATGTTTGGAAAAACATGCCTGCTTCCCATCTGAGCATAGAGGGTGCAAATGATGTTGTCCTCTTCTTCAGTAAAGCCTCCATGTTTGATGTCTGGCCTCAGATAATTGAGCCACCGTAGACGGCAACTCTTGCCACACCGTCTAAGGCCTGCATAATAATATATACTATCATGACGTGATATTTTGTAAAGTAAAAGAAAAACACAGAGAGAGAGAGAGAAAATCAAATCTTATAGTTGTTGAAATGAGAAATTAATTAAGAAAGTATATATAATAGGTGAAACTCCCCACTCCTAGTTTTATGCCGTGAAAGCTTCACAAGCTATTTATGAATTTTGAACCCGGATTCAAAAAAAAAACAACGCGTGGTATACTTGGAAATTGTACAAATTATGGAAACGGAAATAGATAGCATTTTTCAATGTGTTTAATTCAAATTAAAGTAGCACGAGCATGGTTGTTTTTAGATAATTATGTTGATTAAACATATAATTTTAGGTTTGTGTGTATAGAATAATATTTTCTAAGAAAAATCTATCTCGTAAATTGATTGCAATATCATGAGATATTAGTTTTGACTCTTAACCAAAAGATTGACAAAAAAAAAAGTAGCTAGCAAATGAAAATCATCATTGATATTAAGGAAAAATGCCTGTATCAATAACACAAAATATTCCAAGTCCTCTTCATGTTGAATAAAACAAAGTAAATAAATAATGATGTTTGCTGCAGATGGGTATCCAAGAAAAGTCTAAGAACAATCTAGGCTGGATTCATTTTCATGGGGTGTTGGTTATCCTTCAATTGGAGAAAAAAAATATAAAACAGGAACAAAGAATCAACAAATATTTATGAATGAAAATGGGTGTCCAAGAAAGTGTTGAAATAATGTATATATATATATATATATATATATATATGCATGCTAATAAAGGGAAGAGAGAAAAACCAGCTTTTTTGGGCAATGCAATCCAATTTCCACCAGTGCCATGAGTCTCTACATAATTTTTGAGTGTTGCATCTTCTTCTGGAGACCATGGTCCTCTCTTAACGTTGGCTTTGTCACAACAAGGAGCTCTTCCCATGGCCACTCTCACGCAGAAAACCTCTTAACAGAACCCAGAACAAAAAAAATGAGACTTTGATGCTTTTTCTGGTGATGAAGATGTTATAAAGTTGGTGTCATCTGAGGCAGAGGGACCCAGTGAACTACAAGACAGAACATTGCATTTACTACAACATTTTAACTAATACTAATTAATAAGATAAGATGAGACGTTGAGACTGTTCAACTTACAAGTTTGTACAAGCCAATTTCGGTTCTAATTCTAGGCCTGTTTGTTGTTGGTTTGAAAATGGGTTTGGTCCACCTTCTTGGCCTGTCAAGTTTATTCTTTTTTACACAATTTTACAAAAACAAAAATAAGACAGTGAACACATTCTTTAATATACTTTTTTTTAACGTACATTTTATTAATGATTAAAATTGACCGAAAATTATAAAAGAGAGACTCGTTAAACAGCAAAGTAAGACATACAAAAGTTTATATTTTTAATAAATTTTAATAAACAATTGAAAAAGTATTACTAGCATTTTTGTTAAAAAAAATTATAGGAGTAGTTTTTCATAAAAGAATATGTATTTTATTAAGAGTAAATACTTAATTTTATTCTTTAATTTATTAGCGTGAAGAGTTAGATCCAAAGATAAAAAAATTAAAATTTTATTCTTAAAGTTGCAAAAAATATGATAAATTATCACGTATCATCACTGTCATGTGTAAAAAATTAGTTTTTTTTATTTGATTTATAAACTTAACAATTTATTATTATTTTAATTTTGAACTTAATCACTTATTGACATTTTCGTCATTGAATTTAATTATGTAATATCATTTTAGTTCCTAAAAATACTCTAATTTTTTAATTAAATGTCACACTACATATAAATGATCAGTATAGTGATAATAAATGACATTTGCTTATAATAATAACAATTACTTATGATGATGAAAATTGAATAAAAAATAATTGTCAAATATAGAAATAAAAAATATCATATTTTATTTAAAATGACTATTAATTTATTTTTTATATTTTGAAAATTTTAAATTCTAAAAAAAGTATTATAACAATGACATACAATAATATAACTAAATTGAAAATAAATAAACATATGAAAATTAAATTATTTTTCATAAAAATCAAATTAAAAGCAAAGAGATGCAAAAATAAATCATTTTATCCTACCAAAATTTAAGACAAAATTATATATTTTTGGGTTTTCACCTTTGATTGTATTTTCTTTTATTTGTATACGCCAACATGAATAATATAATGGGTGAACTATTGTCTACAAAAATAGGTGAAATATATTTTCAATTTTATAGGTTGTATATATTGTATACTCCAACATAACCAATGACAACTAAATTCTTTATTGATAATATAATGGGTGAAAATTACAATAGTTTATAACAAATCATGTCTTCTAATACTCATTCATTGATCAACAATGTGAAAACTGCAAAATGACATGTAAAAAAATGATCCTAACACTTTTATTTTTCATGTCGTCTTATACTCAACGTTATATTGGGTCAGATTTTTCTTAAGTGTCTTTTAATCATTAACATTATTCCATAAAATAGATTAATTAATTAATTAATCTAACATTCTACACATATTGATAATATATAAGATAATAACTTGATTTGTATATAATATTTGGTTTAAAATCCAAAGATATAAGGTTGGTTAGATGGTTAAGATGAAGGAGAAGGAGAGAAAAACGGTGGATTCAGGTTCATTCTCTCTTGCTAACAAAATTGAAAAACTAGCAATTATCATTTGGTGTAAAAAAGAAATTGGTTGGAACCTTATAAAATATTGTTAGTGATGTCCTAAATCTAGCACTTACTATTGGAATGTAATCACACTCATAAATTAATTTCATATTTATAATAATTTAAAGAGAAAAAAAAAGTTATGTAATGAGAGTAAATAAGTTTTTAAATATCTTAAGTAATTCAAATGATGATTTGTGATGAAATGTCATTCTAAAATAGCTCTACACCATTGATGCATAAGCATTAAACTCTATTTTAAATGACAAAGTTACAAAATAAAAATAGGAGTGAGAGAATATGACAATGTCTATGCTAATAATTTTAAGCAACATGAGAATTAATTGAAAATTTCAAAGTATTTTCAAATTAAAATGATATTACATTTTAAATTTAGGGATTAAAATATTAATAAGTGGTTATATTCAATGATTAAAATAACATCAAATTGTTATTAAGTTCATAGATCAAATTAAAAAATCAATTTTTGAACATATAATAATTATTTTAAGTCATCGTGGAAAATATCATACAGACATAATTACCTTAGATAATAAAGAAATGTATATCACTAATTTCTGATTCTTCTTACAAATTCAAGGAGAATTTTTTTTGTCACCTCGTAACAATTCAACCACGAAAATGAATATTTATTCCTTTTTTATTTTGAAAAAAATCCAAGCCAATGTTAAAAGTTTAAACCCTGAAATTGAATACATTTTGCTTATTTTATACTCAGACGACGTGTTCCTGCCGCGTCCGCCACCGCTCCACCACGCAGCATATACTCACAGCAATAACAGCATTGCACTGAACCCTAACTCATCACTGCACTTGCGAAGACACAGCCACAATCACGCATCGCTGAAACTCGTCATCACACTATTAGACTCACTAGCACTGATCTCCTCCTCCTCCTCCGCCGTGAACGTTGGTGGTCGACGACGGCGTTGCGGTTCATACGTTGTATTCCTGGAGTGGTCAGTACTGGGGCTGGGAATCTGAAATTTGAATCGAATGCTATTGATATAGCTTAATGGCTGCGTTATGTTGTTTTACTTGAAGTATTGTTTGTTTTCTGTTTGTTGTTATGATGTTTGGAAGTGCTTCCCTAAGCTTGGTTCTACTTTAGTTTGTTGATGGCTATGTGAGAATTTGTTGTTTTAAAGTATATTTATTTTATTATTTTGTGCTCTTATGTAGAATTTGTGTTGACAATTCATAAGCTACTTTATTGTTGACTACTGCTGGTTAAGTGTAACAATTTTTCTGAAATAGATACGAAGATGACTAGGTGTTAGGCGGATGTGTACCATGTTTATAGGTTGCTTCAACCTTCCCATTGTTGTTTTGACTTTCTATAGATGCTACTTTCTACCTTATGTGTCTTGAGATTGAAACTAATCTTGTATGTTATAACATCATTGATCTTAACTTAACTACTTCTGCTTGTTGTTTTCATATCATAATCATCATGAGACTCCATGAAGTCACATAAAATCTGTTATCTGAACTTAAAACATTAACAATGGATGCTAAGGATCATTATAAAAAATGCATGAAGATATGAAATTTGGATATCAATTCTAGCAAGAACATGGGAGGGGCTAGAGCTAGTCCATTTGCAAGTGGGCTAGCTTTTTTAGTGAGCAGGGCAATGGGCTGGCCATAACCCATAAGGTCCTGTGGGCTTCTGGCCTTGCAGGTTCTTTGCCCTATGGGTTTTTGGCTGGCCCAAATAGGCTATGGCTGAGAGGGGGTGGGTTGGCTCATTTGACAGCTCTAGCTATGAAATCCTTCATGTTTTTTCTCTTTTTTTTTTCTGGTTCAAGAACTTTTGCCTTTTTACTGATTGTAGCTGTGAATGTGATTATTGTTGAAAGTTGAAACATTCTATGTTGAATAAAGAAATAAAAAAGCCCATTTATTTCTGCTAATGAACTAGTGTTTTCCTTTGTTGGCTACAGATGTTGAATCATGTGAGCAATAATAATAGCTGCTCATGGCTGTTGTTTGTAGCGAGGCACTACTCTAGAATTCAACCCCCAAGGCCGGTTTCTGTTGAACCAGTAATCAGTGTTTCTAACAATATTGCCCGCCTGGATGCTCCCAAAGAAGGTCCTAAACCCAGACAGCTACTATCATTGCCACCTTTTCCTGGTCACCCCTTGCCCGACAAGAGCTCAATTAGTGGTTCTCGACAGCGTGATTATGTTACTGCTGTCAATTGGATTAAGTATTACTTCAAGGGCACATGGGGTTCTGTCATTGAATCCCATTTCAGGGAGGGTCTTGTAAGTATCTACTATTTTATTGTATTAACGGATGCACTTTTTTTCCCCCTGCTGCCTAATCTATTATCTACTTGTTGACATTGCCTTAAATTGGTTATACAATTTTTATCGGGACTGTTTCTATCATAACTGATAAGAGGTTGAATCTCCATGTCCTTGAGGAGCATAGAAGTTAGAACACATGATAAGAATAAAGATTAAGAGCCATGTCTTTAAGGTTAGCATGTGATAATAATATTGTAGGTTCAAATCTTTACAAGGCCACCTACTCACCCTCACCCCTCACCCCTCACCCCTCACCCCTCACCCCTCACCCACCAGCCTACCTTGGTGCTTACACCTCCAATAAAGCAGGAAAAAAGGAGGAATAAATAACAGAAACAGTTTGTCTCCTACAAAATATTGTGCTTGAACTTGGCCTTTGTATCTAAGTAACTAAATTTTCTTAAAATTTTTGTGATTCACAGATTACTTTTCATATTCAAGTTATACTTTAATTTAAACCTTAAAATAAGGGCTTGGTTTGTTTTTGAATTACAATTATTGTAATTCCCTTACATCATCCTGCAAGAAGGTCATAAAGTTCAATTGGGTAGTCCTGGAAGTGCCTAGAGGAACCTATTTAGCAAGGAAGTGCATGCTGTTGTATAGATGGTGTTTTTGAATATTCTGTTGGCATACTACACATTCTAAAGTCCAAGGGAGATGCTCATAAAATTCTAATTACTTTGCAAGTTGGAATAAGTAGCAGAATTGCAGGATCTACATTTTCTGTGTTTGATAATTTTTAATGGTCTGATATATATATGTTGATTGAGAAGTGTACTTACAGGCTTTGTTGATAATTTCCTATTCTAGGTGCAAATGGAGGCTGATGACTCTTCCACTCAGAAAGAAGAGCAGATGAAACCTATGCGAAAGGTATTCATCTCTACATTTACCTGTTAATTCACCATTTTCTATAAATAAATTTAACTTTGGGTAATTTTCTCTTTCTCTATCTCTGTTTTTCAACTATAAATTTTAGTCAATTGCTTATGAATTATGATTTATTTTAGGTTTAATAATACTACAACTATACAGCTTAACTGCAGATTAGACCAAATGAAGTGATGAAACGTGGTGCCAGAGTTCATGTGCCTGTGTCAATTTGTGAGACTAGGATTTCCAAAAGATACGATGCTATTCCAAGTGGAACACTATATCCAAATGCCGACGAAATTAAGTATCTGCAGAGGCTGGTGATTTACAAGGCATGCCTTTCAACTAGTGTCAAATTTATTTTATTTTACACTTTTCTGTTACTATTCTTATTGTTCAATTGCATGGAAATATAATTTATTTATTGCATATTGCATTTGAATGTATTGCTTTCAGGACTCAGCTATTATTGTGCTAAATAAACCTCCAAAATTGCCGGTTAAGGTTTGGATGTCTATTCTTCAATATTTATAGGAATTCACTTACTTTTAGTTATGAGATTTTAGTTTCTTGCTTATGACCTGGTTAGGGGAGTTTGCCAGTTCATAATAGCATGGATGCTTTGGCAGCTGCGGCACTATCCTATGATTATGATGAGGGTCCTAAACTGGTAAACTACCCCTCTTGTAAATCATTACAACGGAACAATTTGGTCTATACTTGACAGTAAATTAATCATCTTGTAAAAAATGGATATCTATTCATAATTTCATATAGATATGCTGGCACCCCCTACTTTTACAAAAATATTAACATATTAAAATCTGTGATAACTCTGGAAGTATTAGTCAATTTCATGGCTTAGTCCTGGTTTCTCATTACTGGGAAGACCTTCAGGCCAAATTTTAACAGGAGCAGATTTATTTGCGGCATAGTCCAATCACTGTAACCAAGACAGTGGAGATACCCTACACTTCCAAAAAAGAGATATAATTCAGTGTTGTACGTATTGTTCAAATCATATGATTTGACTCTCAATTAGATATGAAATGGCACCTATGTGATAAAAATTGTTTTTGAATCAATTTTAGCTTGAATCTAATGCCACAAATCGCATGTGAAGGTGAGAGTGGGGACAAAAACAGGGCACTCAACTCACTGAGTTGGGTTATTTGGAGGCAACATTTTGGCAGTTTCCCTCTCTTCTAAGAAAAAATAAATTACCAAAGTAAAAACAACCCTAAAAGCCCTTTTCCAGAATCCAAGTCGTGCAAAACCCAATCTGTTCTGCTTCCACAATCTGCTTTTCTGGATTGTGCAAGTGGGCTGTGGAATCATGAATAAACTGTTTTAGATGCGATTCATTTGATGATGGCTTTCGATTCAAGATAAAAAGTGATTCAAAGAACAATTTGTATCACATAGGTGCCATTCCATTTCGTATCTAATTGGGAGTCAAATCGTATGATTCCATCAATACTAACTACACTGATATATATCTCTTTTTTGTATGTGTTGGGTGTTTACATTGTCTTGGTTTCGGTGATTGGCCTATGCCTCAAATGAATCTTTTCCTGTTAGTAGTTGGCTTTTTGTTAATGTTAAGATTACATATTCTGTTATTATGATTAGATAGTAATTAGTGATTTAGTCATTATTAGATTGATCCTTTGTAATCAAAATTGATCCTGTTTACTCATCATAAATAAAGGCTGTGTGGTCATACACAAAACACAACATACAGTAAACACTGTTATAGTTAACTTAATGCTTAATATGAAAGTTCAAATATTTTAATTTAATTTTGAATGATAAACTTCATTGCTTTTCTTTTTTATTTCTCTCTTTCCAATTCTAAGTGGTTAAGAAAAAAAAGATGTTTGGTTTTAGCTTTGGAATTATAGGAATTTATTGACCACTGTTTTGATAGTGTAGTTTGCTTGAAACTAGAAAAGATTTGAAAATACATTCATATTGATTGCATAAAATTTAATTAATTTCATTCACTAATGAAAGGCTTTTAAAATTTGAATTTTTTTTGCTTAATGTTTCTTATATAACCTGAATACCTGATTATTTTTCTTCATTTTTTTTTGTCAGCAAAAGTATATATATATATATATATATATATATACAAGATGATATAAAGTAGACTAGTGGTTCCACTGGTCAGGCTGGTTTCAGACTGATAGGATCCAAACTAGTCGTCATGTATACAACTACAATAACCCTCAGCTAGTGTCCCCTCCTAAACTACAGAAACCTACTGTTAGATTACTAGACCAATAGTTGAAGTGCATTGTAAAGTCTTTCTCCGTTGCTCTGAGCCATGTTCAGAGCAGAAACAATGCATCTTCCATCAGCTTACTACCATTGAATGGTTCATTCAAGAAAATGACCTTAATCCTATGCTGCCAAATGGACCAGGTTAGAGCTACCCACCCGCACTTCCACCTGTTGTATTTTTTCCCTCCATTCATCCCGTTTTCGTGCTGCATAAAATGGTGCCTTGGAATTATAGGATAGGCCCCCAAGGTTCCGATCCACGATAGGGATTCCCAACATAAAGGTTGTGATTTGCTGCAGTCAAAAAATAGGTGGGATGCATCCTCCTCCTTATTTCTGCAAAAAGGGCACATGCTGTCATTTATCTCTACTTGCCTCCTTTGCAAGTTAGACTTAGTCGGCAATCGATCTCTAATTAACCTCCAAGCAAAGATTGATGCTTTAGCTGGGAGCTTTAGCTTCCATAGGTCCTGAAGTGCTCCATCCAGATTTACCTCCACTGAACTTCCTTGCAGCAAGTTGTAGGCACTCCTTGTAGAGTAATATCCATTAGGTTCAGGTTTCCACATCCGGCAGTCTGTTGTATGTTGCTGGAGTACAATCTGTGAGATGTCTTCCATAAAACCTACAGTCGAGGCAACTTCATTATCAAATAGAGGCCTTCTCCATGAAAGGTTCCATTCCCAGGCTGATTCTTTGAAACTCCCCACTTGCTCGATGAGTTTTTGTTGCTGGCGAGATATCTGATACAGCCTGGGGTATTTCAGAATTAGTGATTCACCATTTCCAGACGAGCAATCCTCCCAAAATCTGATTTTATCCCCACACCCCACTCTCCATGTTGTTCCATCTTGAAGGACATTATTCAGCTGTTGGTCATGAGTCACCTCCATTAGGTCCTGCCACCATACTGACTCGTTGTTGACTCTTTTACCGTCCACCAGTGATCTCCACCCACCATACTTGGAATCCAGTATTCTGGACCATAACTCTTTGTTTTGCTGAAGCATATCCCACCTCCACTTTCCAAGTAGTGCTTTGTTGAAGGTCCTTATGTCTTTTATACCCAAACCCCCTTTTTCTTTTGGAAGGCAGACTATTTCCCATTTGACCCATGTTATCTTCCTTTGCTCCGATCCACCTCCCCATAAGAATCTACGTAGGAGTCCGATCAACTTATCCGCTACTCTGTCGGGCAGCCTGAAAAAAGAGAGAAAGTAAATGGGGATAGCTGATAGGGTAGACTGTATAAGGGTCACTCTCCCCCCGAAAGATAGGTGTTTTTGTTTCCATCTAGCTAATTTTCTCTCACACTTTCTAATGACTGGATCCCACAACTCGCTACGCCTTGGGTTTGCCCCAATGGGGATACCCAAATATGTGAAAGGCAAGGGCAGAATTCTGCAGTTCAAAAATTCAGCAGCCTCTCTTCTCCACTGATCAGATTTTTCCACTGCCCCAAAACAACTTTTCGCAAAATTTATTTTAAGACCAGATGCAAGTTCAAATCCCCTCAAGATTGTTTTGATGACCTTGACATTTTGCAAGGTGCCCTCATCAAAAAATATAGTATCATCAGCATATTGCAGAACCCCATTCTGTGCAGCATATATATTAGAAAATCCCACGAGACAGGGTCGTAAGCCCTTTCAAAATCTACTTTGAACACCAGACATGACTTTTGGCCCCTTTTTGCTTCCTCCACCACTTCATTAGCAATGATTACACTATGCAGCAGCTGTCTACCATCTATGAAAGCAGATTGTCTTTCATCTATGATGATTGGCATGACTTTCTTCAGCCTATTTGATAGCAGCTTGGCCACGATCTTGTATACACAGCCTATTAGTGAAATAGGTCTAGGGTAATAAATGAGGCATTGCTTCCCTTTGGGAAAATCCCATTTGCATGGAATTCATCAAGGAACCGGAGAATGTCAGGTTTCAGTAACTGCCAGAATTGCTTGATAAACTTGAAATTAAGTCCATCCGGGCCTGGACTTTTCTCACTACCGCCGTCCCATACCGCCCTCCTTATTTCTTCCTCATTAAAACTTCCCACCAGCGATTGATTTTCTTGCTGTCCAATGCTGTTAAAGCTGATCCCATTCAGTTTTGGCCTGCACTGCTGGGGATCTTGGAATCAATGTTGTTAATGGCGGATGGCGGTTCATGGCAGAAAGTCAAAATTTCGCCATAAAAATATGGCGGATGGCGTAGCGGAAAATGGCGGATGTCATGGCGGACAAAAAAAAAAAACATATATATAAACTCATTGAAATTGAAAAAAACAAAGGATTGCATTCAAATAAACTAAAAAAGTTTCATGAGTTCATACAATAATCAAGTACCAACACCAAATAAACTCATTAAAGAGTTCAAAATAAGAAAATGATAAAAACATAATGCAAAGTGCAAAGTGAGGCTCTAATCATCTTCTCCAATCTCAACATAATCATCTTCGTTGTTATCATATGGTAATGGAGCATCTCCCTCTCCTTCTTCCCCATCAGACGCCTCAAAATTGACCATGATTTCTTCTTCTTCAGATTCAACATCAATATTTTCCTCAGCATCTAGATCCTCATCATTTTCTTGGACTGCTTTTTGCTTCCTTGATGAAGATCCAACAACCATTGCCTGTTTTTTAGAAGTTTGGGCAGCAGCAACACTTGTTTTTTGCTTTTTCCGCCTAGTATACATCCTACACTCTCCAACCCCCGAAGCCTGATACACAGTTGCCCAATTTAGAGCATCATCATCTTCAAATACCAAATCATTTCCAGCATCATTATCATCATCTTGATCCATCTCTCCCACGAGCCATTCATTGCATACATCAATATCATTAAGAGAAATTGGATCAATTTCATCTCTTGCATTATATCTTTGCTTCAATTGTTGGTTGTATTTGACAAACACCAAATCATGCAACCTCTTGTGCTCAAGCCTATTTCTTTTTTTGGAATGAATCTACAACATAACAAATAAATGTTGATTTCAATCTCAAATATACTCCAAATAAAACTTGATCATCAAAATTAAATAAAATTAAAAAGTATAGTTAGAGTTTTGTCACAATTACTTGCTCAAACACACTCCAATTTCTTTCACATCCTGAAGCACTGCAAGTCAAACTCAAAATCTTAATAGCTAGCTTCTGCAAATTTGGAGTTTGTGACCCAAACATTCGCCACCAATATGCTGCAATACCAATTACCAACCAAGAGCATAACTTAGAATTCTGAATTATAACACTAGTACATAAAAAAATAGTATGATAAAAGTTTCTTACTAGGAGAATGGGTTTTCCTTTGAGCCATTGCAAAGTCGGAACCAAAGTGGTCAGCACCAATCTTGTAAAGATGCAACTCGGTTAGAATTTTCTGTTGCACATCAAATTGTGGAATCAACTTCTTAATGCACTCAAACAAACCATTGGTGACCTCAAAATCAAACTCCAAGTCAGTGTTGTCATAAAAGAACTCTGGATTTAAGAAGTGGGCAGCTACATGCAATGGCCTATGAAGCTGACAATTCCATCTTTTATCAATGATTGCAAACACATCTTTGTACTTGCTTTCATTGTTGTTGAAAGACTTGATAATTGTTTTTTTTGCCTTGTCCATTGCTTCATAAATATAGCCCATGGCTGGTTTCCTTTCACCATCCACAAGACGAAGCACTTTCACAAGTGGAGCCATGACTTTAAGAGTGTAAACCACACTATTCCAAAAAGAAGGCATGAGCACTACCTTTGCAGCTTCTTTTCCCTTAGGCTCCTTAGATAGCTTGTTCAAGGTCCATTCATCAGAAGTAAACATCTTTCTAATATTGGCTTTCTCTTTGTGAAGCCTTTCCAAGGTTAGATAAGAAGTGGCAAATCTAGTAATAGCATGTCTCACCAATTCCCTCTTGTTTGTAAAATTTCTCAACAAACTTAAGGTACTAGAATGGGCATAGATAAACCCAACTAGATTAATTGCCCTTCTAATTGTCTTCCTTATCAAGGGAAGCTTCCCAATATCTTCAAGCATCAAATCAATACAATGAGCTGCACAAGGAGTCCAATAAATATGTTTCCTTTTCTCCTCCAACAACTTACCCGCTAAAACATAGTTGCTCCCATTATCGGTTACAACTTGAACAACATTCTCTTCTCCAACTTCCTCCACAATGGCATCAAGCAACTCAAAAAGCTTTTCACCTGTCTTTACAAAATCAGAGCCATCAACAGACTTCAAAAACATGGTACCAGCTTGAGAGTTAATCAAAAAATTAATGATGCATCTTTGTTTCCGATCAGTCCATGCATCGGACGTAATAGTACAACCATACTTGACCCATTGCTCCCTATGGCCTTTCATCAAATTTTCAGTATATTCAACTTCCTTCTTCAAGAGTGGAACTCTAATGTCATGATAGCTAGGAATGGGCAAATGTGGCCCATATTGACCAATGGCTGCAACCATGTTCTCAAAGCTTTTCAATTTAATGAGGTTGAATGACAAACCTGCTTGGTACCAAAAGCGAGCAATATGTTGATGCACCTTCAATACTTCATTCTTATCCATTGACTCTCTTATGTTCATTTGCCTCAGCATCTCCATTTTTCTCCGATTGATTGCATTTTCTGGATTCTTACAAAATTTGTCCATTGGTCCTTTTTTAGTCCCACACTTTGTCTTTGCACTTGCAGCAGCATTACAAGAGTCCGCAAACTCATCTTCTTCACTTCCATCACATCCAATCGGTTCACCAAATTCAAAATCTCTTATATTTGCCATATTACCACTGCCAGAAGTACTGTAAGTGGTCCTGCTTTTTTTTGTAGCCATATATTCCTTCAACTCTTCAACTACATTTGGGGGAGTTTTCTTGCAAGCTGCAACGTTGCCCGACTTCCCAATCAGGTGTTGTTTGGCTCGGGTTATTCCTCCCTTAGTGATTTTTCCACAGAAATTACAAACAATGGTGTTTGTATCTCCTTCCACTAGTGAATGGCAATATTTCCAGCCTGGGTCTGCCTTACTTTTCCTCGTTGCACTTGCAGTAGCAGCATCGGATGATGGTTCAGCCATTTAAAATCACTAAAAAGGGACTGAACAGGAAAAAAAAATTATGGTGTCAAATACGAAAAAAAAGGGACTGTTAGTAAAAAGGGGTGTCAAATAGCAAAAGGAAAAAAAAAGTTGTAGACAGAAAAATGGGGTGTCAAACAGCAAAAAGCCCAAATCAAAATAAAAAAAAAAGATCAAGGCTGGCTGACCCGCGTCTGCGTCTTCGTCTTCTTCGTCTTCTTCACGAGACAGAAAGAAGAGGTGTCGCGGTCGCGGGAGGCTGCGTTGCCGGGGCTCGCGCGAAGTTGGCCTTCGTCTTCGTGTAAGGGTGTCGCGGGCGGCGGCGGTTGGGTGCGCGGACTGTGCGGGTGTCGTCTGTCGCGGCAGCGGCTGGGTGCGGCGGGGTGAGGGAGGGACGCAGAGCTGTTTTGAATCACAGCTGCGTGGGACAACATTTAATTGAATGCATAACCGGGTAGGGTTGGGTCGGGTCGGCCCAACTCCTACCGCAGACAAAAACCAAGCAAATCCCGCCATTTTTCGCCACCCCGCCATAACCGCCACGACCGCCATGGCTATGGCGGCCGCCATCCCAAACCCGCCACGCCACCGCTATTCGGTGGCGTTTTTTCGCAAATCCGCCACCTAAATCCGCCATGGCGCCGCCATGGCCGCCATTTAACAACACTGCTTGGAATCTCTGCTGGAAAATCCTGTGGACTTCCTCTTTCACTCTAGATGGTTCATCGACCCAGGAGCCATCAATGAGCACTCCATTCACTCTAGATTATTTTTCTTCATAATATGTCAAATGGTGTAGTTATTTCTTCAGCTCTTCTACTCTATACTAATATGATTTGGACTCTGAAGCTGTTTTTTAGAAGTGGTTGATATTGAAAATACAAGAGAACTTGATTATTTTGTTGGCCTTCTCAGGTTCACCGTCTTGACAGAGAGAGCAGTGGCATCCTTTTACTGGGGAGAACTAAAGATAGTGTATCTCATCTCCAATGGTTGTTCAGTAACATTAACAATGCAAAATCTTCTTGTAAGGTGCCTTAAATACATGAAATAATGAACTTCTATTTTCTGTAGTGTTTAGTCAGTGAATCTTTGAAAACACTCTGAAAAACAGCTTAATATACTTTCATTTGAATTTTAACATTAACTGGATATTTTAGGATTGGAATGAAGCATGTGAAGCTACATATCAGAGGTATTGGGCATTAGTCATAGGGACTCCCAAGGAGAAGGAAGGCATAATTCATGCTCCTCTTTCTAAGGTTTATGAACTTTCTCATCTCATTTTTAGTTTCTTCTCTATATCTATACATTCAGTGATAACATGTTTAATGTGGTTGGTATCTTCCAGTGTGTTGATTGTAATTGTATGCCTTCTATTTCAGGTGCTTCTAAATGATGGGAAGACTGAGAGGATAATACTAGCTCACCATTCAAGTGTAGAACCTCGCCAAGAGGCTGTAACTGAGTATAGGGTGCTTGGTCCACAGATAAATGGATGCTCGTGGGTTGAGCTGCGTCCACTTACTTACCGAAAGCATCAGGTATCTTGGAAACAATTTTGTTTTCTCTATTCAACTGAATTGTTCATGTAGAGAGAGAGAGAGAGAGTAAACACAATTTCCATCTGTAAGGATATTCTTGGGATATCTTAAACCCAGATTATCTCTAGAATATGTTGTGGAATCACCAACAGGGGGGTGGTTCTGGGTTGAGCTTCTGCTCCTGCAAAGCCAGGACTTTGGTTTGATTCCAAGGCAACCCCACCGGTAGGTTATATTTAATCCCACTACGAATTCTTTTTGAGGTAGGTGGTCTTCCCTGGCCTTACATAGAGGCTAGGCATCATCTAATCTAAACTTCCACCCAGCATAAAAGAAAAAGAACGTGTGTAAATGTGTAATCAATTAGTTATATATAATTGAGGAATCAATTTAGGAGTTGTTTTCTGGTGCTGATATATTTCCTGATTTGTTTCTGTATTTAATTTGGGTAAGGTCGGTAGATTGTTAGTCACTTAGTCTTATTGTTAGTGGGCTTGGGGTTGCACCTAATTATTAGTATAAAACTATAAATAAGAGGATTAGGTTATGGTATTGTAATGTATTGCACCCTATAAATTATATTTTAAGTTTATTTCCTTTAGCGGTCTTTCTATCTTTTCCTTGTTCACTTCAAACCTACTAATTCTTACAAATATCTAAAAGGTGCCTCCTTTATCCTTTTTTTTTTTTTGCTTTGTCTTTCATTAAAGATGACCTGGTTCCAGTTCCTATTTTCTGATATAAGGATGGAATTTTAACCTTACATGCTTCAGATGATTTCTTCTATTTGGTTCCTGAGGCCATGACTGTCATGTCTTCTATTTGAAGTTGCATGTAAAATGAAAATACATATCATCATTGTTATAAATTCATATCAATTTGTACCATTTGCCATTTTAGTTATTGTGATGCCCTGTTAAATATACCAACCTCATTAAAATACTACAGGGAAAAAAAGTCCAAGTTTATTATTCTTAAGTGCTGTAATAATTCACATGGCACGGGATAATTAGGATAGAAAATATTTGGCATGATTCAGGCTTTTTTTTTTTCTATAAATTTTATTTGCTGATTTCTTCTTCCCTTTTCCAGTTGCGTGTCCATTGTGCTGAAGCACTTGGCACACCGATAGTGGGTGACTATAAGTATGGCTGGTTTGTGCACAGCCGATGGAAACAAATGCCGCGAGTGGATATCGAGCCAACCACCGGAAAACCATACAAGTTGCGGAGGCCGGAAGGCCTAGATGTTCAGAAGGGAAGTGTTTTATCAAAGGTTCCTCTATTGCATCTTCACTGCAGAGAACTTGTACTCCCCAACATTGTTAAGTTTATGCATGTTTTGAACAATAGTTCAGAAGAACTACGTACTTCACTTAGAGAGCAGCCTGATGTTCTTCGCTTTGTGGCAACAATGCCTTCACATATGAGAATTAGTTGGAATCTTATGTCATCGTATTTAGTCTGAAAGAACTGCAAAATGCGTTTTGTTGATTAACTGAAGGGGAAAGAAATAGTGTTAGCTAGTATTTATTAGTTTAGGCAAAGGTATCATAGGTTAAAGTCCAATGACATTGAGTATTAATATATAATTGAAACTTTTCTGATTTGTGCTTATGAAATTGTTAGTTTATTTATTAATCATTCTTCAAATCAAGAAACCTTTCTCGAAAAATAAATGCTCTATTCTATTTGCTAAAATAGATTCATTTGATGAAATAAAGCGAATGCGATAAACACGTTTCAGGTTATTTTTACACATCTGAAACTACTCCCGAGCAATTAGCAGCAACTGATTTGTGAAGCAAAAAGACTAGAGTGGATAATTTGCTTCCTATCAATTGAGTTTTCACTCTAGTTTTATACCGAGAAAGACGTTAATGTCCAATGGCTGGAAGTACTCAAGGCGAAAAACCTATATCTGATGAAAGGACGATGGAGGTTTTTAAGAGGAGCATATACAAATAATGCACATTCTGTAGAAGATAAGGCACATATTACATTTGATGGTAGTTTGAACATGACTTTTCTTCATGTTTCAAGTTAATTGTTCTGTTGAAAGTATGGACGGTGGTGGTCTTGTTTCGGTGACTTATCGACCTAGACTAATGGGTGAATTGTCTTGAGATGTGAGGGTGTTATTCCGAATTTCTTGAATTTGGTTTGCACCAGCATAATTAAGGTGTTTGTGAAGGTACTCCAAAGTCTAAGTTAGTAAAGAACCCCTTGTAAAGGCTAATAGTAAAAAATGCATGTACCTTTATGGTGATGTTCTAGGTATATATATAAGTGTCACACTTGAGTTGAAATATGTGGCAGGGGTCCAAATCCCCTTATGACTTATGAGCAATTATGTTGTATTTCATTGTATATTCATGTGAATTTAGTATGAAAAGTTGACTATAGTTGACTTTTTTTAGGTGCATTCAATTTTAATGATGTAGGATAAATAGGCTTAGGCCCAATTTGTAATAGAAATAGGGATTTCACTGTAAATAGTTTTATAACCGATGAACTACCCTACTAATGGATTCTAGACAATGAATGAATACACCATGTCTCAATTTTTTTTGTCACTTTTTAGAGTATCAGTTCATTTGAATTTGCCAAATGGTGCAACTACTGTTACCAAACATTCTAGACTTCCTTTCTCCATCTTATTACTTTCGTCCACATAACAATGTATTAAACATTCCTAATTTTTCCTTCAATCTAATCTCTTTTTCACAAACTCATCAATTCCCTGAACTGTAAACTAATAATAATAATACCTTGAGGACAAATTGGCTTGCTGAAGAACATAAAGGCCTATATAATTTGCCAAAACCGAATTTTGCAATAGTGTAGGGAGTAAAAATATAATTAACCCATTTTTAAATTAGAGAGACAAAAATAGGATTTATTTTTTCAAGAAATAAATCAATTTTTTTAAAGGAACTACAAAATACTTTATCCTCAAAATAATATGCAATACCAATAGCGAGATTGTTTTATTGGTTTGGGTCTATTTGCCCATTAGATCCCGCATACTTGCCAATTGTCATTAACTTGGGGCATTTATTTTCTGCAATTTTTCTACATGCTTCCCTCACTTTCGGACTTTTTGAATATCCTTAAATTATCCTTTTCATATTATAACTTTTCAAAATAGTTATTTCGTAATATATTTGAAATCCAGGAATATATTTCAGAAGAACACTTATTCTGAAAGGAAAAAAAAATACTATTCCAAAATACATTTTGAGATTTACAACTATATTAAGAAATACCCATTATATAATACACTTAGAATCCAAAAATATATTCTGGAACACCTATTTTAAAAGAAAAAATAAATAAATAAATTGTTCTAAAATACGTATTCTACAAACATTTAAGATTTATAAGTCTATTATCAAAAATATCATTTCGTAATACACTTAAATTTGAAATGGATTCTGAAATACCTATTTCAAAAGAAAAAAAAAGGGATAAATAGTCACTTTTGTTCCTGAATGTGTAATTCGTTGACAAATGCGTCCTTGAAAGATGAACATACAAAATTTAATCCCTGAACATGTAAAAAGTGTGACAAATATATCCAGCCGTTAACTTTCGTCCGTCACTGTTAATAAAATAGCCTATGTGACACAGAGGGACGAATTTGTCATGATTGTTAACGTAGTCATATCTAATTGTTAGCATATGGACATATTTATCTTATAATGTTTTTTTTTACTTTTCGTCTTCCTACGCTAACAAATACGTCCTTGGAAGATGAAAATATAAAATTTAGTCTCCAAAAGTATAAAAAGTGCAACAAATATCTCCGGATGCTAATAATAGATTGTGACTAATTATTATAATTTTGAAAAATTTATAATGATTGCGACAAAATATTATCAGTGGAAGTGATTTTTTATTGCTTTGGCGAATTCTTCTTACTTTTCTTCAACTACAAAAAAAATCAATCATTTGGTTGTTAACTCTTGAATAAATGCGATCAACACATGAATTTTTGTTTACTGTAAAACGATTAGAAAATCATTGTTTCTATTTAATCAAACACTATTTATTTAATTATTTTTTTGTAATTTTTTCACAATAAAATATGAATGTCTATTAATATATGCAATGACATCAAATTACAAATTATAATAAAAATTTGTTGATTATTAAATTATTTTTTTTAAATCATACACAACTATTTTTTATTGACTGGTCATTTATAAAATATAACCTTAAAAAGAATAATTCCAAAGGAGGTGAGTGTTTTTTACAAATTAAAAGTGTCATTGCAATTACAATTTTTCCTAAAAATTATTCATGGATCTAATTTAACTATAATGCTTTACAATAAGTTTTTTTTTACCTGAACATTTCATCAAGCATGGGAGTATAAAAAAGTTATTTACGAGTTTATAAAACCAGTATTCTTTTTTTTAGACTCAATTTAGTTTACGAGTTTGTTAAATTTTTTTATCACAATCATTATAGATTTTTTCAAATTATAATAATTAGTTGCAATCTACTATTAACGTTTGGATATATTTGTTACACTTTTTATATTTTCAAGAACTAAATTTTGTATTTCCATCTTTCAGGAACGCATTTGTCAGTGGAGTGAGAAGACGAAAAATCAAAAAAATATTATATGATAAATATGCCCTTATGTTGACAATTAGATATGACCACGTTGGCAATCATTTCGGTGACAAATTTGTCCATCAGTGCTAGGTAGACTATTTTATTTACGATGACGAATGAAAGTTAACGACTGAATATATTTGTTGCACTTTTTATACTTTCAGAGAGTAAATTTTGTATTTTTATCTTTCAGGGACACATTTGTCAACAAATTACATATTTAGGGATAAAAGTGAGTATTTACCCGAAAAAAAATGAAAAGTTCTATATTACAAAATAGGTGTTCAATTGTACATTGCCATATTTACAACTGGATTTCAGAATGTGTATTTCCATAAGTCTTAAAAATTCTCAAATGTGTCTCAGAGCACTATCATATGAACCTAACAGCATAGTAGATCAAAGCATTTTTAACCAAAAAAATGACCATGGCTAATCTTCATCGGTGTCGCACCAAGAAGGTGAGGCCGCAAACCAATTCGTTGGCGTTGTGCTTAGAGGATGAGGTCGCAAACCACTTTGCCAGTGTCCTGTGATTGAGGGTGAGTAACAATGCTGTCACGTGGGATTTTTCGACTGAGGGAAAGGGGTCGCTGACGATCGCATAGGGGTGAGACATTTGGGGGAAGGGAATGTTGAGATTCATCAAGAGTATTTTTGTTCACAAAATTAAAATGGGAAGTGCAAGTAGCAAGTTAGAAAGTGCATAAAATAAATTTTCTTCTCTCTTAGTCTGGTCAATGATCCTCTCAAAGAGGCTTAATTATACAACTAGTCTCATACTTATATATTAAAGTTGAATTTGGTCTCTGAATTATTAAAATTTTCAATTTAGGCCCTCAATTATTTAAAATGAAAGAAGTATATCCTTTCCATCACATTGGTTAATTATTTGAGGGAAATCGATTTTCTACATCGATTATTATCAAGAGGGTGGACTGATGTAAAATCTTTTTATTTTCTAAATCGGTTGTTTCACAATCGTATAATTAAGCGAAACAAAATCTCCTAAAACTGAAACCATGAAACGCCGTGTTTTGTACTCAATGGACCAATCTCATAGTCACAGTAGTACGATGCTGTGTCCTTCACAGTCAGTGCACCACCTTGTAATCGCACGAACCGCTGCTTTTCTTGTTGGACCGAACCGGAGACACACAAACAACAAGTAAGTATTCGATTTTGATTTAGGTAACAGCCACTTACTATGTCATATTATTCCACCAATTCTTTTATATTTTTTATCATCTGCATACATAATTCGAAATATTCACAAACGTACAAGCTATTGTAAACGTGGCTTCACTTATTAGAGCAGCGCAGCATTGTTTATAACTAACTCACGTATCCTGTTCAATTGACTGAGTTATATTCTTAGTATAAACATATGGTTTAGGTTTATGATTTTTGTTTCATTTAAATGTTGCAAGGTGCTTTAGAGATCGTGTGTTATAGTGGCAGCTTGGATATCTGCAATTCAATTCAAGTTAGTATGTTCTTATATACGTAGGAAATTGTTGGATCCTTTATGTTATATACGGATAAAAAAGCCATTTCCACCTAACACTGCAAAATCTTGCAATCTAAGTCTCATCTAAGTGGATCAGATATTTAGTATTTCATAAGGAACCAAAGCATCCATCCCTAACTTCCGATCCTTCATCCTTACTTAGGCTTCCATTCCAATTCAAGCATTACTAATCTGCAAGATAAAGCAAAAAGTACTACAGAGGCAAGAGAAGGCAAATTAAGAGGAATTTCAAAAAAGTTGTTTTGTTTTTTTTGGGTATTGGGTTTATTTGAAAGAGTGTAGGTTGATGTTACTTGGGTATATAATTCAATTGATCAAAAAGTTTGGATAATAATAATAATATATCCAAATGGAGGATCAAGTTTTCTGGTTGGCCACAGTGTTATCCGTAGCCTTCACTCACAAATTTTCTGAGCAAGAGTGTATATAATGAAGAGGTTCTCTGCCTGCTGCTTCACAAGCAGAATCTCCAAGTTTCACTCCCACTGGAAGCACAACCATTCTCAGTCTCAGGTACCTTAATAACCCCTGAGGGCTATTTCTTTCTGTGTCAAAGGTCATTCACTTCATGTTTGCTCAATGGTTCATATTTCTTTAGTGATGTGATGAGATTGGTCATGCCTTTGGCATTTTTGCTTTAGCACCCCCCTTTGATTTGCTTGTTCCTTTTATATTAATGAAGGTCTTGCATTAACCACATTGCATAATTTTGGTAGCCCCACAATGGATGGGGTCTGAGATCTTGCCTCTCAGATGTCCATTTCTAGCTTCATTGCTGAATTTAGTTTTTGCTTTGAAGTGTATTTAAGGTTACTGCTACTTAGAGTTGTCGAGTTTTCATGTGTTAGATTTAGTAAATGTATACATTATGCAAAGTATAATTTGTTAGATGTTTGTGAGTTGCAAGCTAACAAGGACTAATGCTGCAACCAAATTAAATGAGACCTTGATTTAAGGAAGTAGAAGTAAATGCGACAGTAGTAAATGAGGCATTCTTGAGTGAATCTTATGGCAAAGTAAAATAAATAAATTTAGCTGGGAGATAAAACATGATATGCACTAGACAGTGAGACTGTAGAACACAATGTGACTTTGGAGAGTTCTTCCCAATTTGTTAAACACAAACACATATCAAGCCGTATCAACCATGCACATTGTTCCTTCTAGGGCATTTACCTCCAATTGTTTTCTGATTTTTTTTTTTTGAAAGATCATGGCAGGAAACATTTCTGGTCCAAGTGGGAGCAAGGGTGCTAATATTTTACTTAATCATGACTTCTCTAGTGGGCTGACCTCTTGGCATCTCAATAGCTGCACTGGCTATGTAATTTCATCCAAATCAGGTACTCAAGGAGGAATCCCAATGGATTTGGATGCTAATTATGCTGTTATCACCGACCGAAAAGAATGCTGGCAAGGTCTTGAGCAAGACATCACCAACAAAATTTCCATTGGTTCCACTTACACGGTTTCGGCTTGTGTGGGAGTTTCCGGGGTTTCTCAGGGATCTAGTGATGTTCTAGCTACTCTGAAACTAGAACATCATGATTCAGCTACTCGTTACTTATTCATTGGAAGGTAGAAGATTTTGAGATTTTGTTGTATCTTCTTCCTTGTTTTAAAGAAATTGAGGAAAATGCCCTTTACATGCTTTCCATTATTTTCTACAGAACTTCTGTTAATAATGATAGCTGGGAAAAGTTGGAAGGGACATTCTCATTGTCAACTATGCCTGATCGGGTTATAATTTATTTGGAAGGACCTGCTCCTGGAGTTGACCTGCTTATACGATCGGTAGTGATCAACTGTTCCACTCCTAATGATAATGTAAGTCAATATGTCATGAAGTTGAGTATTTTAATCAATGTTATTTCTTTGTGCAATTCAACCTATTGGCAAAGTCTAATACTGCTTGATAAATATCAAACTCATGATTGCGCAATTGTTATTACTTCTTCTATGGTTAGATTGAAATTGCAAGAAATGTGTTAGTTTGACTGCTTAGTTGTCTTGTGAAATCTGTATGTTTTCAACATACTAACTCATGTACATTATCCTCCTATTTTGAAAGACCACAAGCACAGGATGTGTTTCAGCTGGAGATGACAACATCATAGTCAACCCCCAATTTGATGATGGCCTGAAAAACTGGTCTGGAAGAAGCTGCAAGATTATGTTGCATGATTCCATGAATGATGGGAAAATTGTTCCAAAGTCCGGGAAATTCTTCGCATCTGCAACAGAACGCACACAAAGCTGGAATGGAATTCAGCAAGAGATCACTGGACGCGTGCAGCGCAAGCTGGCCTATGAGGTCACTGCTTTAGTTAGAATATTTGGAAACAATGTCTCTACCGCTGATGTACGGGCTACTTTGTGGGTCCAAACGCCAGATCTTCGAGAGCAGTATATAGGCATTGCAAAGTTAGTATCTGTCTTATTTTTCTATCACCACATTTCACATAGACTCTGAGGCATAATATAACTTTCTTTTTATTATTCTTGAATCTTGATGAACAAAACAAAAAGATACTTGCTATAGTATGATTTAGTGATATAATGATATTAGCATGCTCCTTTAACATTTCTTCCACTTGCTGAACAAAGCTGGTGTGTTCTGAAGTGTGCAGGCAACAGATAAAGATTGGATAACAATGCAGGGAAAATTCCTTCTGAATGGTTCTCCATCGAAAGTGGTCCTTTATTTAGAGGGTCCCCCTCCAGGCACTGACATTCTTCTCAATAATTTGGTCTTAAAGCATGCGGCTAAAACACCTCCTTCAACCCCACCAGATGTAAAGGTTGGACTTTTGAAGCTTTTTTGTTTTTGTAAATTACTTTAATAAAATTATTGCTAGTTTTTCCTGAAAATTTGTTTTACACAAGCATTGTTTAAGAATTTAGCTGTTGCCTTATGTACTTTGGTTGTGCTGCCAATTCTATGTTTCAAGTACCTAACAGTTGATTTTGTTTTGCAGAATGTTGCTTTTGGGGTTAATATAATTGAGAACAGCAATCTGGCTGATAGCACAAATGGATGGTTTCCCCTTGGCAATTGTACTTTAAGTGTTAAAACTGGTTCACCACATATAATTCCACCAATGGCACGAGATTCTCTTGGTCCTCATGAGCTCCTAAGCGGGCGCTACATCCTTGTAACTAATCGAATGCAAACATGGATGGGTCCTGCTCAGACCATCACTGATAAAGTGAAACTCTTTGTGACTTATCAAGTGTCTGCTTGGGTCCGGATTGGCTCAGCAGGATCATCAGGGCCTCAGAATGTGAATGTTGCCCTTGGTGTTGACAATCAGTGGGTCAATGGAGGACAAACTCAGGTTTCGGATGACATGTGGCATGAAATTGGAGGGTCCTTTAGAATTGAAAAGCAGCCATCAAAGGTTATGGTTTATGTGCAAGGTCCTGCTTCTGGTGTGGACTTAATGGTTGCTGGACTTCAAATTTTTCCTGTGGATAGACACACAAGATTTAGATATTTAAAGATCCAAACTGATAAGGTGACATCAAGTTTTCCTTTATATCTCATTTTATTAGTCTTAGAGAATAGCTTCAGAAACATATGGAATGTTCCTAAATTGCTTTGCACTTGAACTGGTTTGAATGAATAACATTTAACACAAAAAAGAAAAAAGAAATTAGATCAAGTGATATGCAGATAATATCCTCTAGAATTTGATGCATAGGCATGATGCCACTATATAGATTAACAAATTTACCAATAACCTGTACAAAGGATTGGTTTATGTATGATATGAGAAGTGTTTACCTCCTTCCTGTTTCAAATGGTCCTATATGACCTTCCAACTCGCATATTTCATGAGCTCTAAAATCTGCTCGAGATTACTAAAGAGCATAATTTTTCTTGTGAACAAAACAAAATTTTCCATGGCAGGAAATAAATGGTACATGAAGCTAAGTATGTTTCAGACTATAGTGCCTTGTCTTAATATTACATGATCCATTCTTCATTGATGGAATATGAGATGATTTGCATTATTTTTATATATTTTAATTTATACTGACTTGCTGGGTTGCAGATTCGTAAACGTGATGTTATCCTGAAATTCTCTGGACTGGACTCTGGCAGCTATGCTAACACCTCGGTAAAAGTTATACAAACACATAATGATTTCCCAATTGGAACATGCATCAGCAGAACGAACATTGACAACGAGGACTTTGTTAACTTCATTGTGAAGCATTTTAACTGGGCTGTGTTTGGAAATGAGTTGAAGTGGTATTGGACGGAGCCACAGCAAGGCAATTTCAATTACAAGGATGCTGATGATATGTTAAGCTTGTGTCAGAAGCACAAGATACAAACTCGCGGCCATTGTATCTTCTGGGAAGTGGACGAAACCGTTCAGCAGTGGATCAAGTCACTGAACAAAAACGATCTGATGACGGCTGTCCAAAACCGCCTAAACGGCCTGCTGACTCGCTACAAGGGCAAGTTCAGTCACTATGATGTCAACAACGAAATGCTGCACGGTTCATTTTACCAAGATAGGCTAGGCAAGGATATAAGGGCAAACATGTTCAAGACTGCAAGCCAACTAGACCCTTCTGCCACACTCTTTGTGAATGATTATCATGTTGAAGATGGATGCGACACCAGATCATGTCCAGATAAGTACATCCATCACATTCTTGATTTGCAAGAGCAAGGTGCTCCGGTTGGGGGAATTGGAATTCAAGGCCACATAGACTGTCCAATAGGGCCTATTGTTAGTTCTTCCCTGGACAAGTTGGGTATTCTTGGCCTACCTATATGGTTCACCGAGCTTGACGTGTCTTCCGTCAACGAATACGTTAGAGCAGACGATCTCGAAGTTATGCTACGCGAAGCCATGGCTCATCCTACGGTGGAAGGCTTAATGCTGTGGGGATTTTGGGAGCTGTTTATGAGTAGGGACCATTCACATTTGGTCAATGCAGAAGGTGACATCAATGAGGCTGGGAAAAGGTTCTTAGCTCTAAAACAAGAGTGGCTCTCTCACAGCCGTGGCCATGTTGATGAACAAGGCCAATACAACTTCAGAGGCTTTCATGGAACATACAATGTGCAAGTTGTGACACCGTCAAAGAAAATTTCAAAGACATTTGTGCTTGACAAAGGTGACTCTCCACTAGTGGTATCCATTGATTTATAAGCATAATGCTTCACCCCAAGAATTAATATCATGTCTCTTTTATATTGGTGGTGTTATGTTATCTTAAAATAGTTGGGATTTGAGTTGTCTGGGCAACTGCACAAAATCTCAACACTTAAAAATTGTCTCACTCATTATGAATATATTTGTAAGAACTGAAAAATAAATGAAAATGGATACTTGTTTCAGTTGTTTGAACTTATAAACTGCATGCAATCCTATGCCTGTGGGTCATTCTATTACTATACTAGTTGCTTTTAATTTCAAACTTTCTACCCTTAGGATTAGGCAGAAGGGGAACAGAAAATATAAAACGGTGCTTCAACAAAACTGGAAATATTAAGAAGGCTCTCTAAATTGCATATTTGAATTAAGCTGCTTTTAAATTTTGATATTCTAATTTACCTTTAATTAAGGGATTTATTTTATTAAGAGTTCAAACATTTTTTTAAAGCTCGAACTCCCACTATATTCCTCTTAAAAATTAATCCTAACATCTTAACGTGGGTTGATTTTGATTAGGAAGAGTGTTAGAAACATATTTTTTAAAATACTTTTTTTATACACTCTTTTTGGGTTAAAATTTATTAGAAGCTATAAAATTAGAAGAGAGATTTATTAAATACGTTGAACTCACAAAATTTTGTAATTTTTAATAAAATTTAACATATAAAAGAGAATATGTTCAAAATAATATGTTTGAAAGTGTATTTCAAATATTTCTCTTTGATCATTGCAGGGCATATAATCATTTATCAAAAAAATGTTCTCTTTATTATTAATTGTATGTCAAACAAATGTTTTTTTTATCTAAATTTTATATTAATTATGAAAAGAGAGCATATTTAATTAAGAAAGTCCAACATAGTTACCAAATAGTTGTGTCCCTTAAATATACCAACAAGAATGGGTATGTAAAGAAAAAAAAAATTTAGAGCGATAAAACTTATTGTAATGACTTTACATGTTTTGGTTCTATAGTACAGTGAAAGAAACTCGATTGGTTTGTTAAAAGAAATCCGATTGGTTTGTTACCTTTAAAATTAACCTGATGTGTTTTAATGAAAGGTGATAAAATTGATTTGGGTTAAAATTAATTTTAAGAAAGTCCAACATAATTACCAAATAGTTGTGTCCCTTAAATATACCAACAAGGGTGTGGTATGTAAAGAAAAAAATTTGTTTAGAGCAATAAAACTTAATGTAATGACTTTACATGTTTTGGTTCTATAGTACGGTGAAAGAAACCGGATTGATTTGTTACCTTTAAATTAATCTGATGTATTTTAATGAAAGGTGATAAAATTGATTTGGATTAAAATTAATTTTAAAATAATGTGATTTATGTTTAAATGTTTTTATTATAAAATTTAGTTAAGAGTAAAACTTAATACAAAATTTTGAATCCAATGTAAAAAAAATCTATTTCAATTCAAAATTAATTTTAAATTTAAAATTAATTTCAAACTATTTTTCAACGTGTAATCAAATATATCAAATCGATCCAAAATCAATTCTAGATTCATAATTAATTCTTTAACGTGAAACCAAATACATAGTTTCCAAATTTATTTTTTACTTGATTTTTTTTGTTCCTCCTCATAACCAAATATGGGAGTTTGGTGGTTTGGATCTTCTCTATTTCTTTTATTAGTAAGTTTTTTAGAAAATAAATGTTACTAATCATCTCCATTTAATTTATTTTTCTAAAAGCTTATAAGACTAAAGAAATTGAGGAAATGGAGGGGAAAGAAAATGGAGAAGATCCATTTCCCCAAATATGCACTTCCATTTCTAAAAGGAATTAATCTTTGATGTATGCTAAGAGAAGAAATACCTTTGATGCGCACACTCACACAAAAAGGAATAGATTCAAATTTGACTTTTTACTGCTTGCCTTCTGATCTGAAGAATATCGGGAATTGTTACTGTGATTTTATGTTCATACACACGTTTGACAGTGTAAGCAAAAGATAAACAGCTAAATGCTTTGAACCTATTAATAACAAAGGTTTCATCGATTTCTATTGTAAATGTCAATGATTGAACCATTTGCAATGCCTAGAAACAGCACAAAACATTATCTAATACATTGTTCATCAGTATCAATATTAGAGCAATGTATGTTTTCTGCAAGAAAAATAAAACTTTGAACCTATTAAAAAAATAGATCAATTAATTAAGAGTTTTTCCAACCTTTAACTTAATAACAATTAAAAAATATGAAATAGAAATGGTAACAGGGTGTCAAATCAGCAACACCAGTATTGTGAAGACTTTTTTGCAACAGCGTTTTTTTAGCTCCTAGCCTCTTAAAAGTGAGCAGATCCAAAGTAACTAATAGTCATTAATGAGAAAATCAAAAGTAGATTTCACATAATAATTTGTTATATGTGTACATATTGTTAACCATTAATTTTTTTTCCCTAGATTAAAGATAAATTTTATCGTTAAATACATTCTATGTAAATGCAGTGAATCTTATACCAATATAGTAACTCTATGGGTTAAATTTTAGTCGTTTTAACTTTTAATGTGAATGACTCATTTTAAAAGAAACAAAATATTATAGTTTTAGTCGTACAGAGCAACGCTTGGGCTGGACCATCGAAGTGGGCTAATATCATCCAACTTCAGCAACCAGTGCACCAAAATGCTGTGAAGACTTTTTTTTTCTTCAACCAATTTTTTTCCCAAAACAAACAAATGAAACTTCTATACAATTTGCAAGCAAGCACAAATGTTCTTCACTAAATCTAATTCTCCACGTCAATAAATTGCATTGTACCTGTAGCACAAAGAAAAAAATTTCAGCCATAAATTTATTTCTTCTCCAAATCCATCACTGTTTTAAGTAATTATTTTATCACGGGCGGAATATGCCTCCACATAATTTTTTTTTATTGTTGTACATATTTATTATTCTTGCATGATTATATAATTTATAAAGATGTGCTCTCACTGTTTAATCCATATAACTATCTTAGAGATTAATATAAGTTAAATTTTCATACAATGTGAAATTCTTAAAATTAAAACTTTTACACTATCAACTCATAAGAAATAACTTAAGATATAATTTTTAAAGTAATTACTATAAGTAAATATATAACCTTATCATACATGATAATTTACAATAAATACATGATAAATTAAATCCTAAATTTAAAGCACTACATGATTAATTAATAATATAAACATTATTTTTATAGGTAATAAATCTATTTTTTTTATGATAGCTTCATTTTAATACATGAATAAACAAAATTTTACTCGCGTGTTTATGTTTCTCTGTCAATTGCCATCTTGTCTTTACAACTTACATTTTTAAGATCCCCCATATGGATCACTTGTAGTATATTTTTGTTATTATGCATGTCTCTTTCTACTTTCAAAATATTATAGTAATTAACTACGTATAAGAAATTTATCAGGTAGGCCGTTAGATTTTTCTTCTTCTTCTTCTTCTTTTTTTCCTTACAATTCTCACTCCTATTTTTTACAATACCTAGCTAGTTATTGTAAAAGACTTGAAGATGTATTTTAGACTTTTAGCCATCAATTTCAGTTTTGTCTTTTGCCTTTTTTATATAAAAAAAAAATCAATTTCGGTCTCCAAATGAACTAGTGTTTTATACTTCCATTTCATTCATCTTAAATTCGGAGGTTTGAAAAAGGCTTCTTCCTTAAAAAAAAAAAAAGATTTCTAGGATTTTAGGTAAAAGAAATTAACAAAGGATTAGATTTTTTTTAATATATTTTAAAACCAAAGAGACATGATTTACCTTAAAAAGGTTAGAAAATAAATTACATACAATTTAAATTAAAAGAACAAAAAAAAAGTATTAAGAGTTGATTATTTCTTGAGTTATCTATTTTTTTTTATATTTTTTAATTAATAACAACTGTAATCACGGATTCAAGACTTAGTCATACTTAAAACTCTGCGTTCTTACTCAAAGAATTTTAATGTGTTTTGTCAATTGAACTATCTTCATTAGATTTTTTTATATATTTGGAGACACTTATTTTAAATATGGACCCATTTTGTCCTAAAATAAATGTATTTAGAATATTAGAATGAATGATTTTGTCTTATTTTATGGATTTCAATTAAGATTTGTGTGTGTTTATTTTTTCTTTTTAGAAATCAAGAAAGAGGGATAAAAACTCTAATGAATTAAGAAAGAAAACTTAATATGTAAAAAAAAATCCAAAAATAGAACTTAATTATTATATGCCTTTTTTTCAATGTCAATTACTTAGCCAACAATATAAAACAACAGGAAAGGAAAAAATGATTAAGTTGTTTTTTCTTCAACTCTCTCATTAGGCAGTTGTTGTTGAGGTTATTTTTATTCAAAAATGTTAATTATTAGTTTTTATTAGTGGAAAAATTCAATTTTTTAACTTTTTTTTTTCTCTTTTTACCACTAAATCAATTTATATATTCGGTCGTTGTTAGTGAGATTCTTCAAAATTCTCATAAGGAGAATGATTAGGGTAAAAACTCATATCTCTTCAAGCGTCCAACTAAACTCTTCTTTGTTGGGGTTAAATAAATTTTAATATGAGAGTATTTTGATGAAAGTTTATTTATTTTTTTATATCTATGTGTCTTAGTCATCTGTACCCAATGCTTCTGATAAATTGGTCAAAACCCCCTCCTCCTCTTGTAAATGCGACTTTACTATTTTAAGGCACAAACCTAGTAATTCTCTAAACTAGAAATAGTCACCAGATGTTTGTTACCGTTATAAAAAAAATTTCATGAATCATGATTTTTGATAATAATGAATATCCTGGGAATCGTAATTTCTTAAAATGATTAAAATTTAGTTTATTTGGTTATAAATATTATTGGAAATAGTTGTATATGTTTGTTGGGAACTAAAAAATTTTACGTTTAGTTTTAGTAAAACTTTTCCATTTTTATTTTATTTTATTAAATGACCTAATAAAAGCAACATGATATTTTATTTCAATAAACTTTTTTTCCAATACAAAAAAAAGTTAGGTTCTTTTTTTTTACACTAAAAAAAACTAAATTCGCACCTCTCCACATTCCCGAGAAATAATATTTTCTGAGTGTTATTTTTTAAACAATAAACCAAACATAAATAAAAAAGCATTTTCAGCGTCATATTTATGAGAAACGAAAAACTCCCTTATACCAAAGCTTCATAAGAAATTAGAAATGTTAATCAGGGGTAAAGTCCAATTACCTAAAAAAATGTGATGTAAATAAATTATAAAATCCCAACAAACGTAATAAAGAATCAAATTGAATCAAAGCCCAAATTAAGAATTCCAGGAGACATAGAACGAACCTTAATGTTTTTCTCATTTGAATTAACTCAAAATTTTTTGTGTTCTTGTTTTCTAAAAAAAAAAAGCCTCAACTTTTTACTGTACTTTTCAGTTTTAATTGTTTTTTTCTTAAATCAAGTTAAATTCAAATTTTCTTTTATTAGAATTATTTTAGAGAAATTTCCTAATAAAGAATCATGGACAGAAGGACAAAATTTCCTTTCACAGGGTTGCCAGAATAAGAAAAGTGAAAATAACGCGTATTTTATTGTTTCTTAGAAAAAATATTCGGAATTTATTAATACACGTACCGATTTTTTTAGAAGAAATATAGTATAATAGTAAGTTATAATTTTTGCATTTTCTTAAAATACATTAAGGACAATTAGTTAAATATTCTTTTTAAAAATACAGATATATTTTTTATTCATAAAAATTGAAGATAATATTAGAAGATTTATAATAACTCATGCATCTTATTCAATTAACTAAACTATACTTCTTAATAAACATGTTGATATATATTAGTAGACCTTGTAAATAAATTTTCTAAAAACAAACATAAGATGTAATTTGCTAAAATATTTTTTCTAATCATAAGTGTAAGTTAGCAATTTTTTTTTATAAATTTTATGATAAGTATGATAGGAAGGAAAGAAATGAGTAAAAAAAATAGAATGAATGAAAATAGAGAAGACAGAAATACAAAGAATGAAAATATATAAGAAATAAAATAAAAATGTGAGTGTTTAGTATAAGAGAAATAGAGAAGAGATAAAAAATAATAAAAAGGCATGATTTATAGTTTAAACCAAAATCTACCACTGGGAGCCACAAAAGTCATTCTGCTGATCATTTCCTCTCACTTTTGTAGAGAAATATAAAGGTGTGGTCTCAACTTTTTTTTTTCTCTTCCCATATATTTCTACATAATTGAACAACTTTACTCTCTCATTTCTATTTGTTTTTTTTTATTTCTTCTCAATTTCTATCCTATAAAAAACATTAGTAAATAATAAAGTGGGCTTAAAAATTAGTTAAATAATATGTTAATAAATTTCTGTAATTTTGAAATATTTGAAAGAAAATTTTATCACTTCCTTCTTACACATAATAGTTTATCACCTATTAATAGTTTTATCTAACTTAAATAAAATTTAACTTTCATAAAAGCTCTCGTATAATCTTTTAGGTATGATTTGGTTGAATGGAGTAAAATGGAATGAAATAAAATAGAGAAAAAATATTTAAATTTAAATAGAGTGAAAGAGGTGTACAACCCACACTAAATAATAATAATAATTTTTTTTTATCAATTTCTCTCTCCTTCTTACCAACCAAATGAAAAAAAATAAATAGTATGTTAGTAACCTCCTCTTCTTCAATCACTGAAAGGGAACTAGAAAGAGAGAATGAAGTATCTCAGGTCACTCAGATTACGTAGCTGATCATAGTCAAACACAACTCGCACCTACACATGTACATATAATATATATATTTTTATCAGTAACATGTACATAATATATATATATACTCACAATCATACACGATGACATAATTTAATTGGGACAACATGCATCATGGGTCCATGATACTCGACAAGGAGACGGTAGACTTGACCCACATCAACCATGGCCAATCTAAAATATAATTAATATTTCTATTCTACTATAGAAGAAAATAAATTAAGCTATTATAATATTAAGGTTATGGACATGGATTCCATTTAGAATCAACAAAGATTCGAGAGTAAATAGTTAATGTTACCAAAGGGTGAGCATAGTTTTATGGTTCGAAACCTCAAGATAAACGAATGGAGTTTGTTTTTATTTACCAAAAAACAAAAAAGAGGGTCCATTATTAATTTATAAGTCATCGAATCCAATAGTGTGATGACCCAGATCCAGCTGAGAGAGACACTGTCCACAAAGTACAGACACCACTTACGTCAACATGACAACCTCCCACTATCTATTTATCTACTAATGAGTAATGACTCCTATGACTATAATACATGTTATATATGGTATAAATAAATAAATAAATACACTTCTGTTATATATGAAAGACTCTTATATTTTTAAGTATAAAGAAAATAAAAAATTATAAATTAATATTCACTTATTTTCTCTTCTATCTCATTTTCTTTATATTTTTTTATTTATTTGGATACATGTCCGATAAGCTCGTATGTCAATATAATCATGTCAATTTTCTTCAATCATATCAAATTTCTATTTTTTATTTTGTTAATTAATTAAAAATAATTTTAAATATAAATTATAACATAATTATATATTACAAAATTCTGTAATTTTATCATATGTTATAATTTATTCATAATTAAATGATAGTGTAACCAACATTCTGATAATGTAAATGTAACTAGACTTAGGTTCTTTAAGCTTAATTTAAGGTTAAAGTCTCGGGGATAAAAAAAAATATATAGTTAAGAGAATATACACTATATATATTAAAAGATAAACTTGATGCTAAAGAAAAAAGAAAAGTCATTTGTTTGAATTCTCCATTAATAAAAAATAATAATTAATATTGACGTATAAATAAATAAAAAAGAGACACTAAAGATGAATCATGTTTAAAGAATACTTCAAATCTATAATATGATAAAAAGATGTATAATATGAAAAAAATTAGATTATGAATAGAATTTTAATGATTTTTTTTATATTTATAAAATAGGAACATGGGAATGATGATGATGATTGCAAAGATGATAATTGGGCCCGTTAGGGTAGACCCATTGCCATACCTGAAGGTTGTCTTCTCACTCACCCTCCAATGGAGCCCACTCCTCACATGGGTACATAGTGCCCCTTGTCGGACCTATTGCTTTCACAAACACACAAATGGGTCTCTCTCATATTGAAAGGATTGCCAATTGGGCTCTTTTACTTGCCCTAATTAAGTAGTAAGGTATGACACATCATAAATATACCAATAATAAACCTTTTTCATTCATCTTTGAATAAATTGAAGTTTCAATCAATCAAACCCCCCCTTGATTCCAAAACAAACTAAAATCCAAACAATGGCTTAGGCCGAACGTCCAATTCAATCGAAATACACACAAATTTGTGCAGAGACACGGGGTATGATATACCTGGAAATGAATCAACAAGGAGGGAGAAGAAAACAAACAAAAGATATAAAAAAAAAAAAGTTTTTTTTATTATTATTTTTGTTCCTAAACTTGAAAGTATATTCTTTTTAATGCTAAAAGTTAAATATTCTCTTATTAGACTCTGGATTTAATAAATTACTCATTTTAGTCTCTCACATAATAAATTTTGACTCTTATATGGTAATTTTTAATACTTTATCGGTTTTAGAATAAAAATTCTAACTATTAAAAAATAAAATAAATTTATAATAATTAAAAATTAATTATGCGAGAAACTAAAAAAAATAATTTATGAAAATTAAGAGTATAAAAAAAGCAAAGAATCCTCCAAGTTTTTTGTTTTAAAAAGAAATTATATGATGGTGGGGGCAGTGTTATGATATGGAATTGCAATGTGCAGTGTGCATTGGGAAACAGCTCCCGCGCTGTTCCCGCGCGCTGTTCCTCGAAACGACACCGTTGGTGGGTCCCTTACTCAGAAAAATTTATGCATATAGGGTGTGTGAGGTGGGGCCCGCGACTTTGACAACGTGATTGTGACTGAAAAATGCAGGCACTGTCAGAAAAAGACTCTACTCAAACTCATAATGAAACAAAAACAGTTTATTGTATCAATTTCGGAAATATTTCCTTCAGTATTATATATTTTCTCTGTTACTAATTAAAATATCCTTTCAATTAATTTATATTTTGTTTAAAAAATAAGTATCGTATTAAATTTATTAATTATTTATATTATTATTATAATTAAATAATTTTTTATTTATATATTTATTTTTCATGTTAATATTTTAATAGAAAATAATTAAATAAAAATATATAAAAAAATAGTTAATATATCTAGAAATTAGAAATTTTTTTATAGAAAACAAAAATAAATTTTTTAATTTTTTTATAATTATAAGATTATATTTTCTTGATGT